>NC_069719.1:192442-212442 GCF_027358585.1 Pangasianodon hypophthalmus | reverse complement strand
TGTGTGTGTGTGTGTGTGTGTATGTGTGTGTGAGTGTGAGAGTGTGTGTGTCAGTGTGTGAGTGTGTGTGTGTGTGTGTGTGTGCGTATGTGCGTGTGTGTGTGTGTGTGTGTGTATGTGTGTGTGTGAGTGTGAGAGTGTGTGTGTCAGTGTGTGAGTGTGTGTGTGTGTGTGTGTGTGCGTATGTGCGTGTGTGTGTGTGTGTGTGTGTGTATGTGTGTGTGTGAGTGTGAGAGTGTGTGTGTCAGTGTGTGAGTGTGTGTGTGTGTGTGTGTGTGTGCATTCCCGGGATACACTCCGGATCCTGCACCGTGACCTGGAATAAGTGTTTGCTGAAGATGAGTGAACAGGAATAAAGAGGCGTAAATACTGAATACTGTTTCCTGTACTGAGCGCTGGATCCTGACCAGCTCTGGAGCTGAGGACTAGTCAGGTGTTTCCAGTGAGACAGTGGACGCCACGTCCCCCGCGTCTCGTCACGGACGTTACACCCAGGCTGATGTCACTGGATTCCCCGAGCTCCCCCCCCCCCCAAGGGCTCAGAGTAACTCTGGGAAAAGAAAAGGGTCTCAGATGTTTTCCTTATCATGATTATCCTGAGTGACTTAATCATCTTACACAGACTGTTACAGCAGGTAGAATCAGAGCTCCATATCTCCAGTGTGCTGGGGGACTGATATTAGCAGTGTAGCATTTATCTTTTACCCACTCGACTGTATAGATCAGTGATTATCTCTTATAATCAATGCGAAATGTGATTGAGAGACAATGCAGGGTGGATAAGATAGGGGTGATGTGATCTAATGTGGTCAATTCTGGAGCTTGTTTATGCTTCTACTGGAACATCCAGACAGTAAGGCATTACAATAATCCAACCTAGAGGTAACAAAAGCATGAACTAATTTTTCTGCATCGTGTAGTGACAATATATTTCTTATTTTAGCAATATTTCTGAGATGAAAGAAAGCAATCCTAGTTATATTATCTACATGAGCTTCAAAAGAAAGATTGGAGTCGATAATCACACCAAGGTCTTTTACTGCTGCACATGATGAAACAGAAAGGCCATACAGAGTTATTATGTAATCAGAAAGCTTACTTCTAGCTGCATGTGGTCCTAGTACAAGTACTTCTGTCGTGTCAGAATTAAGTAAGAGAAAGTTAATAAGCATCCAGTTTCTAATGTCTTTTACACATTCCTCAACTTTATTAAGCTGGTGTCTGTCATCTGGCTTTGCTGAAACATACAACTGTGTGTCATCAGCGTAACAGTGGAAGCTAATACCATGTTTACAGATAATTTTACTCAGAGGTAGCATATGTAAAGAAAACAGCAGTGGGCCTAAAACAGAGCCTTGCGGAACACCAAACTTTACCTTAGTATGTGAAGAGAAGTCACCATTTACTAAGGTCAAGCAGCACCAGCAAGGAGACACAACCCTGATCAGAGGCCAGTAGTAAGTCATTTACTTTTACCAGTGCTGTCTCTGTGCTATGATGAGGCCTAAATCCTGACTGATACATTTCATGAATGTTATTCCTATGTAAGTATGAGCATAGCTGCTGTGCTACAACCTTTTCTAGGACCTTGGAGATAAAGGGGAGGTTTGATATTGGTTTATAGTTAGACAGCTGACAGGGGTCAAGGTCAGGTTTTTTAATCAAGTGCTTGATAACTGCTAGTTTAAAAGATTTAGGTACATAGCCAATGCTAAGGGAAGAATTGATTATCTTTAAAAGAGGTTTGATTGTTTCAGGAATTATCTGTTTGAGGAAACAAGTAGGTAAAGGATCTAGCATACAGGTTGATGATTCTGATGATGAAATTAGTGAAATTAGTTCAGTCTCTTCAAGGGGAGTAAAACGTTGTAGTTGTTGATCTGATATTATTATATTATCATCTACAGGGTTAGTTATAAAACTGTCCGGTTTTAAATTAATAGTCTGAATTTCTAGCCTGATATTTTCAATTTTAAATTTTTCAAATTCATGAAGTCATCGCTGCTATATAATGATTGTGTGCGTGTTTCTATTGTGGTTTTATTCCTAGTTAATTTTGCTACAGTATTAAATAAGAATCTAGGATTATTTCTGTTATCTTCAATTAGGGTGGAGAGATACACTGATCTAGCAGCACTAAGAGCTTTCCTATAGCTCTAAAGGCTCTCCTTCCATGCTGTTTGAAATACTACTGATTTAGTTTGACGCCATTAATGTTCTAGTTTTCGAGTGGTCTGTTTTAAAGTTTGTGTGTGATCGCTATACCAGGGTGCTAGCTTTTTCTCCCTAATTATTTTTCTTATCAGTGGAGCTACCTTATCTACATGTACACTTCATGTCATTAAGTTGTTTTTTTTCTGAAGCATGATTGTTGCTAACACTAGTGTTATCTGGCTGCACTGGGAGCTTACAGGCTTCGGGCGTGTTTCTTTTCTCTCCCAGCATGCTGTGGGAACAGGAAGTGGGGCAGTGGGGCAGCGGGGTTTTGGGGCAGCGGGGCAGTGGGGCTTTGGGGCAGTGGGGTTTTGGGGCAGTGGGGCTTTGGGGCTTTGGGGCAGTGGGGCTTTGGGGCAGTGGGGCTTTGGGGCTGTGGGGTTTTGGGGCAGTGGGGCTTTGGGGTTTTGGGGCAGTGGGGCTTTGGGGCTTTGGGGTTTTGGGGCAGTGGGGCAGTGGGGCTTTGGGGCAGTGGGGTTTTGGGGCAGTGGGGTTTTGGGGCTTTGGGGCAGTGGGGCTTTGGGGCTTTGGGGCAGTGGGGCTTTGGGGCAGCGGGGCAGTGGGGTTTTGGGGCTTTGGGGCAGTGGGGTTTTGGGGCAGCGGGGCAGTGGGGTTTTGGGGCAGTGGGGTTTTGGGGCATTGGGGCAGTGGGGCAGTGGGGTTTTGGGGCAGTGGGGCTTTGGGGCTTTGGGGCAGTGGGGTTTTGGGGTTTTGGGGTTTTGGGGCAGTGGGGCATTGGGGCAGTGGGGTTTTGGGGCAGTGGGGCATTGGGGCAGTGGGGCAGTGGGGTTTTGGGGCATTGGGGCTTTGGGGCAGTGGGGTTTTGGGGCATTGGGGCAGTGGGGCAGTGGGGTTTTGGGGCTTTGGGGCATTGGGGCAGTGGGGCAGTGGGGTTTTGGGGCAGTGGGGCAGTGGGGCTTTGGGGCAGTGGGGCTTTGGGGCAGTGGGGCAGTGGGGCTTTGGGGCAGTGGGGTTTTGGGGCAGTGGGGCTTTGGGGCAGTGGGGCAGTGAGGTTTTGGGGCAGTGGGGTTTTGGGGCATTGGGGCAGTGGGGCTTTGGGGTTTTGGGGCATTGGGGCAGTGGGGTTTTGGGGCTTTGGGGCAGTGGGGTTTTGGGGTTTTGGGGTTTTGGGGCAGTGGGGCATTGGGGCAGTGGGGTTTTGGGGCAGTGGGGTTTTGGGGTTTTGGGGTTTTGGGGCAGTGGGGCTTTGGGGCTTTGGGGCAGTGGGGCTTTGGGGCAGTGGGGTTTTGGGGTTTTGGGGCAGTGGGGCTTTGGGGCAGTGGGGCAGTGGGGCTTTGGGGCAGTGGGGTTTTGGGGCAGTGGGGCTTTGGGGCAGTGGGGCTTTGGGGCAGTGGGGCTTTGGGGCATTGGGGCTTTGGGGCAGTGGGGTTTTGGGGCAGTGGGGCAGTGGGGCTTTGGGGCAGTGGGGCAGTGGGGCTTTGGGGCAGTGGGGCAGTGGGGCTTTGGGGCAGTGGGGCTTTGGGGCAGTGGGGCAGTGGGGCTTTGGGGCAGTGGGGTTTTGGGGCAGTGGGGCTTTGGGGCAGTGGGGTTTTGGGGCAGTGGGGCTTTGGGGCTTTGGGGCAGTGGGGCTTTGGGGCAGTGGGGCTTTGGGGCATTGGGGCTTTGGGGCAGTGGGGTTTTGGGGCAGTGGGGCAGTGGGGCTTTGGGGCAGTGGGGCAGTGGGGCTTTGGGGCAGTGGGGCAGTGGGGCTTTGGGGCAGTGGGGCTTTGGGGCAGTGGGGCTTTGGGGCATTGGGGCAGTGGGGCTTTGGGGCAGTGGGGCTATAACTGAGGCCCATCCAATCAATTCCAGTCTGGAGTGAAGTTCATTTGCAGTTTTGCAATTTTTTTCCACTTCTGCTGACGTCATTGCTTAAACCATTATTTGTTATTATGTTCTACATATTTTCCAGGTAATTTGTACATTTTGGAAATAAAAACACAGACATTGTACATATTCTATTTTACACTATTTTTATTTCATAAAAATAAAAAATAAAATAAAAGACCACTGAATAAAACAACAACATAAATTACACAAGAGAGTAAATATATTAAACTGGAGCAAAAACTTTCCGCGTTCTTCCAGATAATTAATCTAACCAATCACATGCGAGGAGGAATGTAGACCAACCAATCACATCCTAGCGGGAGACCAATCCGGAAGTAAAGGAAGGAGCTCCTGCAGAATCCCAAATCCGTCATCAGACCCTGAATAAGTGCCCTAACCGCAGCGCAGGGAGCAGATCCTCTCTACAGGGAGCTGACTTCAGTCCCTACATGTGCAGCTGCGGTTCGGGATTCGGTCTCTCACACCGAGGAAGCGGGGATATTAAAGATATTAAAGATATTAAAGATATTAAAGCTGTTTATATCGTTAAACATGTGAGTAAGTTTAAAACATTAACTCTAACCACATTTCTATTCAATTATACGCTAGTTTTTGTTTTTCGTGTTATTTATTTGAAACGCGATGTTTTTCTAATGCTCAGGAATTTACAAAGTTAGCTAGCTAAGTAGCTTGTTGACAAAAACCGATGAAATTCGGGTTTATTACAACATGATTAAACCAACAAGAGTTTACTAAACGTCAGCTTTCATCATCAACTGTAGAACAAAACATCTTTAAAAAATGATATTATACACGGAGTGTTTAGCGAACTGTTCCAGGCTTTTACGTTTCCAAGGAGACGCCTACGGAGGCCCTGAGTGGCCACGCGGAATAAAAAGAAAACGCTAATTTATTTTCTTTATTTATTTCTCCTCACTCGAGAGTGTGGAGCTTTAAATCTCACAGCTGCAGCCTGGTGTTGTGTAGAGATTTATAAACACACCACAAAACTTTAATCTCTGTAATGTGTGTGAGAAATTTCTCACTCTGACAGTTTAATTCAGATTATTCCTCTCTACAGTTCAGTGCTGTGTGAATTCAGATTATTCCTCTCTACAGTTCAGTGCTGTGTGAATTCAGATTATTCTTCTTTACTGTTTAATGCAGTGTGAATTCAGATTATTCTGCTTTGCTGTTGCGTGAAAACAGATTATTCTGCTTTGCTGTTTAAACAGCTCTTACTATGAACTCTGTATATGAGAGTTTGAGCAGCTCAGAACACTGGGTCACTCTGTTATGTTCTTCGTGTTCTTCTGCATTGAGATACGTTTGTTAACATTTTCTGTTGCAAGGAGAGAGATTCTTGCAGTAGCAATATCTCCTGCAGTGGAGAAACTCTCTCGCTTGGCCCTGATGTTCCACAGACACACAGGTAATGTTTTGCAGGTTTGGAGACATGAGGATTCTTGCTCTCATTCATCTTCCACCATGCAAGTGGATCAGCATCTGCACCAGTCTTCTGGCTTGTATTACGTGACCTCCTCTTCTGTAGTCTTGCTACAAGTCTTTATCTTCTCAGCTGCTGTAAAAAGCTGCTTAAATATCTCTGACATGGCTGAGCTCTGCTGTGGAGCGGATTATGGGGGCTCGAAGGCGTGAGCTCGAAGGCGTGAGCTCGAAGGCGTGAGGCCGATGGCGTGAGGCCGATGGCGTGTGCCCGATGGCGTGTGCCCGATGGCGTGAGCTCGATGGCGTGAGCTCGATGGCGTGAGCTCGATGGCGTTTGCCCGATGGCGTGAGGCCGATGGCGTGTGCCCGATGGCGTGTGCCCGATGGCGTGTGCCCGATGGCGTGAGCTCGATGGCGTGTGCCCGATGGCGTGAGCTCGATGGCGTGAGCTCGATGGCGTGAGCCCGATGGCGTGAGGCCGATGGCGTTTGCCCGATGGCGTGTGCCCGATGGCGTGAGCTCGATGGCGTGTGCCCGATGGCGTGAGCCCGATGGCGTGTGCTCGCCCGTGTAGCTTCCCCCATTCCAGCAGGCTGACCTGCAAAAATAAACTTCAAAGACATAAATATTATAAATATAAAGATAAAGATATAAATATTACTTGATCAGTTAATAACTTATGTACACAATTAATAATAATATTTACTTTTTATTAGTTATTATTAAAACAAATTTTAAATATTTACATTTTTAAATATGCATAATATATTATTTATTTATCATAAAAAATACCTGCTGATCTACAGTCTCTCTGATGAACCCACTGTAGATGTTCAGGCACAAAGCTGCATCCAGGTAAGGCAGAGACTTACACCTTGGATTAAGGGATGAGGCTCTTTGGAGATTCTGAAGGTTAGGATCTGTGTATCTGCTGTCCAGGTCCTGAGTGATGGCTTCCTTCTCATCTTTTATGGTTGAACTCTTATCATCTGCAGGTGGTTGGATTGTAGACCGTTAACCCAGAAGGAGTTGTTTCAGTGCTCAGGAGGTCGTAATTGTCTTGAGGGGTTTAAGCAGATGAATCAGTTCCTCTGTCTGTTTCAGTTCACTATCAGAAAACTCTGCAATGTCCTTCACGTTCTTCTTAAGATTTTTGTCCATCAGATGGCAGAGTAGATGTCATAAATGGTGCTTCATCGAGGTGGAACATCAGTATTAGTTTGTGAACAGGTATATCTAACATCTCCTGCGTGATGTTCAGAGCATGAGCTGTTGTTGTGCTTTTATGGAAAAATGTCACAACTTTTCTAACTTTACTCAGCACATGGCCTGTTTGTTTAAGTGCTACTACCTTCTTGGTTGCAAGGTTAAGAATGTGTGCAAAGCAGCCAACATGTGGCTCTAGTCCAGCTGCTGCTTTGATGGCATTCAGCTCGTCCTGCGCGTTGTCTGTGGTGACCAGGACGGTGATGTTAGTTCACTCCAGCTTCCACTCTGTCACTACACTCATCACTGCATCAGCCAAATGACTGCTTGTGTGGCTTTCAAAAAGGAGGCATGTTTGTAACACAGAACGTTCCAGTTTCAATCCAAAATGTAATGTACTGTCACTATCAGGCAGCTTTCAGTCGCCCTGGAGGTCCAGCTGGCAGTTGCGAGAGCTACATACTGTGCGTTTGCCAGTTTCTTATCTGTTTTGCTCCGTGTTTCATCATAGAGCTCAGGAATAACCTCGCTGCTAAAGTGGACAGGTGAAGGGATGTCGTAACGCGGCTCGAGCGTTTTCATCATGTGCCGAAATCCCACATCGTCAGCGATGGAGTAGGGTATGCATGCATGTCTCTGGCAGTGACGCTCCCCAGCGCTTTCCTTATAGTTTTATTTCTGTGTGAATTAGCATTGAGTGCCGCTTACACACAGCAGGCAGTGTTTGCTGTTTGGGTCTCACCTGTGCCCCTGCGCTGTCAGGTGACCCAGGTGACGACGGCGTAGATTCGGCGTATTAGATGTATTACAGTGAGCGTACGGCACTCGCGTCGAGTAATGTCTACTCACAGTGACTGTTTTCTCTACATTTTTTTGACCATCGCTACTGTAACTGCAACTCACCAGCTGATTTACATACAGGACAGGTAATCGGGTCACTACTCTCTGACCCACGTGAGACACAGGTGAAATCAGATTAATCCGCTTTAACGTTTAGCGCTGTGTGAAATCAGATTAATCCTGTTTAGTTTCAGGTTGGAGTGGGCGTGGTCAGGATGGAGTCTGCTGCGTTACCTCACTGGGAGATGCTCCTGTACTGGTTCCTGTCCTTCATCTCTCATCTCTACTCCTTCTACCAGCTTCACCTGTTCTCTAAAGGTACGAACCTCCTGCTCTCTCATACACACAGACGTTAATAAAGTAAGAGGAATGGAAACGTGTACATTGAAAATGAGTATAAACAGAAGTGATGCTCTTAATAACACACACACACACACACACACACACACACACCACACACACACACCACACACACACACACAACACACACACACACGCCTTCAGCACTGCCTCTGTAATATAAATACATTTACACTCCAGCGCGAGTGCATTGAGCTTCATGTTGTTGTTTTTTTGCTCCTGTTTAACTGATAAAGCTGATAATGAAATGTTTCTCATTCGCTTATTAATATCTCAGTTACTGCGATCCGTAAGTCTCATTTTATTAATGTTGACCTTTGACCCTCTTCAGGATTCACTACTGCATATGGCTCACGCTTGTTTTTTATATGCATTAATATTAAATCAAAACTGAAACGATGTGTTCTAACAAGATTCTAACGTTATAATTCAGAGCAGCTTAAATTAATGCTGTATCACAAAAACGAATTGTTCAGATGAATGAGAACTTCTATACATCAGAAATTATCTAAAAGAATTTTATGTTTTTACAAATATCTTTTGCATCGTCGCTCTGTGAAACCTCTCTGAAATCCAGCTGTGAAATGTTCATACTGATGTTTGAAGTCAGAACAGAAATCTCCCACAGCTGAATCTTCCCAACACTAAGCTCCAGGAAGGTCTGGAATGGAGTAACAGATTCCTGGTGTAACGTCTGTTCAGCATAAAGAGGTTAAAGAGTACACACACACACACACACACACACACACACACACACACACACACCACAAGGTTTTAGGTCACTGAAAATGGAGATTTTGTTAAAAACAAACAAACAAGCAAACAAAAAAACCCACCTTTCCCTGTTTTTGTACCTCTTTAACCCTTTCTCTCAGGACACAGGCGTTCTGTTCCACCGGCGGAATCGAAATCGACTTCAGACATTTTCAATCAGTATAAACAAATGAATTAATTTCTCGAAGCAAGTTATGAGATTGTGAGTCAGGACACTGTTGGGTTTCTGTGTGTAGAGTATCGTGGCTCTGTGTTTAGCTGAGGTGAGCAGGGTGATGGGAAAGGGGAGGGTGTGCGCCCCCTGCTGGGGAAACAGTTCACTCTCCATAATAACACACTTACAGAGATAAACCACACAGCTAAAGCTTTTTTAACAATGATGACAATTTATTTATATAGCACAATTAATTACAACTTCCGTTGACCAATGTGCTTTCCAGCAAGTCATCAAAAACAGAAAAACACACAACAAACAGACAGAAAGGTTATAAAAACATACAAATTTTTAATAGTAAAACACAGTTTACAACTGACATGATAAAATTATGACATTTAAACCTAGTAGGCTAGGAAAAGAAAGACTTTAAAGCCCTGAGTGTCTACTTTCACATGAGCCATTAACCACTACTGTGGAGTGTCACGTCACAAACAATTTCAATGCTGAACATGAGAACGCCCAAAACATAAAGAGTTAAACCGTGAACAGTCCTCACTACACACTTCAATTCAGTTTTATTTGTATAGTGAATTTTAGACATTGTCACAAAGCAAATTTACAGAAATATATAAATTCAGGACATAAACTTTACATTTATAATTTATCCCCAATGAGTGAGTCAGAGGCGATGGTGGTGAGGAAAAACTCCCTGAGATGATATGAGGAAGAAACCTTGAGAGGAACCAGACTGAAAGGGATCCATCCTCATCTGAGTGACACCCGATAGTGCGATTATAAATCATTCCCTTCTATTACTGTGTACTACATGGAAAATAGTGCAGTTGTATAACCACAAAAGTTTAAAATATAATTTAAACAAAAAAAAATTTTTTTACATAAAGTCTGTTTTGTTGAAGTTGACTGTTCTGTTGACTGATAGAGACTTGAGAGCAAAACTGTTTGTGAAAATCGCAGTCCTAAAGCAGTCATAGCAATTTTAGTCCTAAGCCATCTTCATGGTTTCTAAGTGTTTCCCTCCTCAGTGATCTCAGTGATCTTCAGGCCGTCCATGTGGGCCGTCTCCAGCAGCAGCGAGTGGTTTCCAAGTGATGAGAGCTCCAACCAGAAGGTGTCAGGATCACTGCTATCTCAGGAGTAGCATGTGTAGAACTGAATTATTGAATTATTGAATACTTGAATTATTTATTTTTTTACTGGTGTGTTTTCTTTCATGCTGTACCAACCTCCTCCAGGGGGTTTAGCTAGATTATTATAAGGAAAAAATGATGAGGACACTGAAGATCACAGTGAAGAATAACTTTATTGCAGCGTCGCAGTGACAAACTACATGAAGCACTTCGGGCATCAAAGTGAACCTCGAACAATATCAGCTCAGACATTTTATACTGTTTTTCAGACCAGGTTTTCCACCTGTAATGTTAATGAAGTCTCGCTCTAAATGTAAATTAAGGATAACAATTGAAGTGATCATTTTCTGTTCTCACATTATGGACGTCGTTCCCGCTGTGACCACCCAAATGGTGGGGTGATACGATTGTCTAGACAGATGTCTTTCTGAATGCTAATTACGGTCACGTAGCCCTTTGTTCAGAGATGGTTCCTGATGTTCCACTGCCGCTCCCATGCTGTAACTGATTGGGTGTCAGTTGAGGTGGTATTATCCACATATTGCTGAGACCGAGATGAATTGTCCCTGTGATAATGAATCCTTCTGGGGGATGAGCTTGTTCTAACTCCTACTCTGGAGTGGAATCTGCTTAGAGGCAACTGCTAAATGCTGTAAATATAGATTATCCTGTTTAAAAAAAATCTTTCTAATATCATACTGATATATTCTCCCAATCTGAAAGATAATCTGATGTCAGCTTTCTGATTGATTTTTTTTTGGTCAAACAGAAATAGAACATTACTGATTTACAAAACACGTCAGTTAAAAAAGGTTCACAGTAGGTTCTCGTAAGTAGATATACATTAGATTTGTCTCATTTATGTATTTCTGTAAAGCTGCTTTCTGACAATATTCATTGTTAATAAATAAAATTGAATGGAAGTGACTTGAATAGATGATCAGTAGGGATGACGGTAGTGACCATTAGGTGGTACTGTGGTTCCTTTTGTGTTCTCGTTGTCCGTAATCTCTCTCTCTCTCTCTCTCTCTCTCTCTCTCTCTCTCTCTCTTGCTCTCTCTCGTTCAGTCTCATGTATGCATATGTTGTGGCTCCTGCTGATGAACCTGCACGACAACCTTCTGTCAGGGTGATGAGAGGTTTTACACTGAGAACAACCCGTGGTGTAGCTGTGGGTTTTTCTCTGATTAGTCAGCAGAACAGAATTTGTGACACACACACACACACAACTCTGTGTCATGATAGGGACAGACCCCGCTGCGCACCTGCACAATGGTTTGTTAAAGTAAAAACAGTGAGAGAGTTTCGTCTGTGTTTCTCTTTAGAGAAGACAGAAAAGTGTACATCAAACAAAAATAAATAAAATATATTACACGTATTCAGTACTCCACATAATTTACTGCAACCTCAAATCATCCCAAACACTACAGTAGGGATTTTTACACGGGCATCGTACGCTGCGGTTAAGAGAGACACAGTGCCACAGTGGGCGGGATCAGCGATTAGTTATCACCGCTGGCCGTCTGGTTCAGTTTGACTCGACCAAAGATAAAAGCTGATTACACCCACTAAAGTTAATAGTCCTCATCTCATGCTAGTTCACTAGCTCAGGGTGTAAGAACCCCGTTACAGGGACTCTGTACAGCGGTTAGGGTTATTAAAGCTAGTAGAGTTGACTGGAATGAAATGAAGGAGAATAAAAGTAATGCAAGATCCTCTTGTGTGTGTTCAGTCTGTTGAATTGAGTAAAACAGTGTATAATTTTCTGTATAGAAACTCTGGCAGAAGCCGATCTCTCGGATACGGACACCGGACCGCTTAATCCATTCTACCCTCTAATATCCAAGTGATGTCATTTCCTGTTTGTGTGCTTGGCTGTGTTATGTGTACTGTTCTATCAGAATAATGTGGTTTGTGTGATTTCTGCTGCTGTATTTCATCCTCGAGAATAATATCAGCCTCCTCCTGACACATAACCAACTTAGTAAAAGAATGATGGCACATCAGAGTCATAGTTCATCAAGGTGATGTCACTTCCTGTTTGTGTAATGTGTAGAGCATGAGGAGAGCTTGGACAGAGACGTGCAGCTGGAGAAAGGCTTCTTGATCCGGGGCAGTAAAAAGGTACGAGACTGCCGAGGATTACCGAGCACTTTACACGTTTTCCACACGAGTCTGTTTTCTGTGAGCTGCAAAAGTCCCCAAACTCTGTGTGTGTGTGTGTGTGTGTGTGTGTGTGTGTGTGTGTGTGTGTGCGCGCGTGTGTGCGTGTGTGCATTTGTCTGTGTGTGTATGTGCATTTGTCTGTGTGTGTGTGTATGTGCATTTGTCTGTGTGTGTGTGTGTGTGTGCATTTGTCTGTGTGTGTGTGTGTGTGCATTTGTCTGTGTGTGTGTGTGTGTGTGCATTTGTCTGTGTGTGTGTGTGTGTGTGCATTTGTCTGTGTGTGTGTGTGTGTGCATTTGTCTGTGTGTGTGTGTGTGTGTGTGTGTGTGCATTTGTCTGTGTGTGTGTGTGTGTGTGTGCATTTGTCTGTGTGTGTGTGTGTGTGTGTGTGTGTATGTGCATTTGTCTGTGTGTGTGTGTGTGTGTGTGTGTGTGTGTGTGCATTTGTCTGTGTGTGTGTGTGTGCATTTGTCTGTGTGTGTGTGTGTGCATTTGTCTGTGTGTGTGTTTGTGTGTATGTGCATTTGTCTGTGTGTGTGTGTGTGTGTGTGTGTGTGCGCATTTGTCTGTGTGTGTGTGTGTGTGTGTGTGCATTTGTCTATGTGTGTGTGCATTTGTCTGTGTGTGTGTGCATTTGTCTGTGTGTGTGTGTTTGTGTGTGTGCATTTGTCTGTGTGTGTGTGTGTGTGCATTTGTCTGTGTGTGTGTATGTGTGTGTGTGTGTGCGCATTTGTCTGTGTGTGTGTGTGTTTGTGTGTGTGTGTGTGCATTTGTCTGTGTGTGTGTGTGTGTGTGCATTTGTCTGTGTGTGTGTGTGTGTGTGCGCATTTGTCTGTGTGTGTGTGTGTGTGTGTGCGCATTTGTCTGTCTGTGTGTGTGTGTGTGTGTGTGCGCATTTGTCTGTCTGTGTGTGTGTGTTTGTGTGTGTGTGTGTGTGTTTGTGTGTGTGTGTGTGCATTTGTCTGTGTGTGTGTGTGTGTGTGTGCATTTGTGTGTGTGTGTGTGTGCATTTGTGTGTGTGTGTGTGTGTGCATTTGTCTGTGTGTCTGTGTGTGTGTGCATTTGTCTGTGTGTGTGCATTTGTCTGTGTGTGTGTGCATTTGTCTGTGTGTGTGTGCATTTGTGTGTGTGTGTGTGTGTGCATTTGTCTGTGTGTGTGTGTGTGTGCATTTGTGTGTGTGCATTTGTGTGTGTGTGTGTGTGTGTGCGCATTTGTGTGTGTGTGTGTGTGTGTGCGCATTTGTGTGTGTGTGTGTGTGTGTGCATTTGTGTGTGTGTGTGTGTGTGTGTGCATTTGTCTGTGTGTGTGTGCATTTGTCTGTGTGTGTGTGTGCATTTGTGTGTGTGTGTGTGTGTGTGTGTGCATTTGTCTGTGTGTGTGTGTGTGTGTGTGTGTGTGTGTGCATTTGTCTGTGTGTGTGTGTGTGCATTTGTCTGTGTGTGTGTGTGTGTGTGTGTGTGTGTGTGTGTGTGTGTGTGCATTTGTGTGTGTGTGTGTGTGTGTGCATTTGTCTGTGTGTGTGTGTGTGTGTGTGTGTGCATTTGTGTGTGTGTGTGTGTGTGTGTGTGTGTGTGTGTGCATTTGTGTGTGTGTGTGTGTGTGTGTGCATTTGTGTGTGTGTGTGTGTGTGTGTGTGTGTGCATTTGTCTGTGTGTGTGTGTGTGTGTGTGTGTGTGCATTTGTGTGTGTGTGTGTGTGTGTGTGTGTGTGCATTTGTCTGTGTGTGTGTTTCTCCACAGGATGCCACCGATTTTGAGTGGAGTTTCTGGAATGAGTGGGCGTGGCGTTCTCTCCTCTGGTCTCTGATTGGTCATGCTGTGATGTCACAGCTCACGAGTGTGTGTATGCCTCAGGTGAGCATTACAGTATCTCTGTGATGTCCATCACGGCACCGCACTAAACATAATATTATTCCACACTTTATAGTATGAAAGCCGTTAGACTGTCGTACTGTCAGCTGTTACTGATTTATAATCGCACTGTTCCGCGTCACCCGAAGAGGACGGGATCCATTAGGAGTCTGTTTCCTCTCGAGGTTTCTTCCTCATATCGTCTCAGGAAGGTTCGATCGGCACATAATGGCCGTATTGTTTAGAAATATCAGCATCTTTATGATAATTATTAAGTTTCACACTAGCGTCTGAATCCAGATTTCTGTAAAGCTGCACTGTGATTTTTTTTTTTATTGAAAATGTTTAAATTGAATTTGTAATATCGTGACATGCTGTTTTGAATGTCAACTCTGTGTGTGTGTGTGTGTGTGTGTGTGTGTGTGTGTGTGTACAGTTGAGAAAGGCCGTCCTCACAGTGTACGGTGTTCTCTGTGCCTGGTGGCTCCTCGGCTGGAGGGGCGTGGCTGTTCTAATGCTTCACCTGAGTGTTTCATTGGCTGTTGCTCAGCTGCAGAACCCCGCCCTTTCCTGGGGCTGCACTCTGTTACTGCTCTCTACGCTACACATCAGCAGTGTGCAAGACATACAGGTGTGTTTTGTGGGTTTTTTGTGTGTTTTGTGTTTGTTGTTTATGTGTGTGAATTGTGGAAAGGTTCTGCTTGTTCCTGCCTCGTCCTCTCCCTCATACCTCGCTCTGATTGGCTGCTGTTACTCATCACTCTTCTTACTGTGAGCTGTATGTGTTCACAAGATTTATCACATCATTTCAACCACTGACACAAAAACTGAAATAAAAGTGAAGTCAGTATTGCAGCTAAAACTAAGTTGAACTTTACTGTATGAGCCAGTAGAACATGCTGTTCTATTGACTAGTGCTTTATAAATAAAGTTCTTTATGACTGAACGATCGTGTCCTGTACTCCACAGCGAGGCTGGTACGACTCAGATGAGCACTATTATCTCCTGATGTTCAGCATCGCAATGTGTGTGTTACGCTGCGTCAGCTTCAGCCTGGAGCTGTGCTGGAGCCCCCTGCAGGACGGAGGAACAAACCGATGTTTCTCTTTTCTGAACTTCAGAAAATTTCTAACACAACTCTACAACCTCGTCTCGTACTGTTTCTACCATCCACTGTTCTACAACGGACCCGTCATTAACTACAACCACTTCAGCCAACAGGTGAGTAAATATGCACTAATACACACCCTAGAGCTGCAGCACTGTACACCGTGATGGTGGTTAAATTAAATAGGTGTGGGAACAATCCACCGTCCTAAATCACAATTAAATAAGTCACATAAATAAAGTCTTCTGAGTCTGAGTCGGAGAGTCTCTCGTCCCCGAGTCAGAGAGTCTCTCGTCCCCGAGTCAGAGAGTCTCTCGTCCCCGAGTCGGAGAGTCACCCGTCCCCGAGTCGGAGAGTCACCCGTCCCCGAGTCGGAGAGTCACCCGTCCCCGAGTCGGAGAGTCACCCGTCCCCGAGTCGGAGAGTCTCTCCCTGCGAGTCGGAGAGTCTCTCCCTGCGAGTCGGAGAGTCTCTCCCTGCGAGTCGGAGATTGCCCGTGCCCCTCGGTAAGTTAGAGAGTTCCCCTCCTTGACTCAGAGTGCCTCCCACTGGAATCAGAGGGGATGGAGGTGGTGGGGTTTGAAATTATTAAAAGGAAATTTTAAGTTATTAAGTTTTTTTCAGGTTGTTTTTGACCATTATCCTTATCGTATTCAATTCAATTCAATTTTATTTGTATAGCGCTTTTAACAATGAACATTGTCTCAAAGTAGCTTTACAGAACATATGAAACAAAAACATGCAAACAGAAACAAAAACATGCAAACAGTCCTAGATGTTAGAGAGAATTATCCCTAGTGAGCAAGTCTGAGGCGACTGTGGAGAGGAAAAACTCCCTGAGATGATATGAGGAAGAAACCTTGAGAGGAACCAGACTCAGAAGGGAACCCATCCTCATCTGGGTGACACTGGAGAGTGTGATATGAACAATGTCCTTTCTGCATTTATTTATAGTCAAGTAGAATTTTATGTGTATATTAATTTGGAGGTTGTTGTCTTCCTCAAAGTCCACCTAAGGTTGGCAGCGTTGCTTCGAACGCCCAAATCCTCACGAGGCAGAAACCGGCTGGAGCAGGTCCATCTCTGGAAGCCTCAGGATCCTCGTAGGGTTGGCCTCGTCTACTGGAGCTGGCACAATCTCTATGTGCCTCGGGATGGGTAGAAGAAGGGAAACAAGTGGAAAGGAATTAGCGTAGCTGCTGTTCATAATATTAGCAAGCACTAAGTCATAATGTGCAATTAATCAGATGTACTGAAGCACAAGGTTATGGTGTGTGTTAAGTGTATGTCTGGCTAAAGATATATGTCTTTAATCTACGTTTGAACTGGGAGACTGTGTCTGAGTTTTATCGTATCTGTGAAAGAAAGCTGGCAACTCGTATTGTAGTTATAGTCAAAAGTCGATTCGTTTCACTACATAATGTTTGAGATTTAATGAACTTATATGCGGATTAACTTGTACACATAGCAAGAATAAACATGTTGAAATACATATGTAATTATTTTCAAAATGCAACTAAAGAACATAAAGAAGACAGACAGATTTCAATTTCTTGATTTATTTCAACATTTATTTCAAGTGCAAGGAGCACAGCCCTCTTTTGAACATTGTGTTTTGTTATTTGTTATTCTATTAGGATAGCATGAAGACTCGCGTCACTCGTGTGACCGGTTCTCTCGCTACACTGCAGGAACGGCGAGAAAACTGTTTCTGTCAGGGCCAGTCGTGGGAAATGCCGCACATCTCGCAGGTGTTTGGAGAAGAAGCTACCTGAGGCTGTGTTCACACATAAAGTCTTTTTTGAAGCGGTTAGCACCTGTTTTACATAATAATCCTGTGGAGTAGACTGTGTTTCAGAAACACCGAGCTTCTTTTGGGACGCTCTCAGCTGCATTTTGGAAGAGTGTTTTTTTTAATGAAAAAAATGGTTTTCATCAGGAGAAGGCATTACATGTGAACACAGCCTAACTCTGTTTAGCCACCAAGCCGTGTTAGATACTAGCGTTAGTTCAGTCGAGGTCTTTATGTAACATCAGCTAACTAGCTTCACTGTCTAACGTAACTTAATTCAGTACATGAATATCTGTGTAAGTTAGCTAGATTAGCAGCTTCTTTAGTTGTAAAATACATTAGTTATATCTTTTCTCTATCTGTTATCGCTATTGACACACACGCGACACACGCGACACACACACACGACACACACATGACACATCCACAAGAATTACTCTCTAACAAAAAAAAAGTTTATACTTCATTTATTCTTCAGGATTACCTTATCGATGGTGTGCAACTTGTTTATCCGAGTCGATGATTGTCACTACCGTCCCGAGGTGAAGGTACAGAGAAATATCCAATCAGCTGTTTGATTAGCTTGGGCTAATGATGAGCATCTGTCACACACCAATCACACAAACGTTCATCCAAACACTGATTGCTGATTGGCAGCTCATTCCTGTTGCCAGCTCAAGCCACCTCTCTGTGTTTTTTTTTCTCAGCGCGTAGAACTCTCACCATTGTTTTTACATTCATTCGGATACGTCGCCTTTTTGTGTTCATTCGGCTTAAAGCGCTCTGCATAAACACTGCGCTTAAGCCTTTCTGTGGTAGAGAAAACCCTGAGAACATTAAATCTCACACTTCTTAAAGGTAGTGATATAAAGTCTGTATGAAGTTGAGCTCTTTAGGGTAAACTGATATCAGGGTGTTAACATTGTGTGTGTGTGTGTGTGTGTGTGTGTGTGATGGCTTTAGGCCAGGGGTCAAACGCTGGTTGCTGCTGACTCAGACTGAACGCAGCAAATTAGTAACACAGAGTAACTGCTGCATACACACACACACGCGCACGCACGCACGCACACACACACACACGCACACACACAGATTGCTGCAGGGCAGTGTTTCCTAACTTCCACCTTGTCCTTCTGCTCATCCCTCACACCTCTCTCCCTCCCTCTCTCTCTCTCTCTCTCTGTAGATGGACAGTGCGGTGTGTACAGCGTCACCGGCGTTGTTGTTGGTCCAGACTTTGCGTGTTTGTGTGTGGTGGTGTTTAGCTGAGCTTATGATCCACGTCATGTACATGCACAGCATCCAGAACAACGAGACCTACCTCACCATGCTTCCATCCTGGGCTCTGGGTAAGTGTGTGTGTGTGTGTGTGTGTGTGTGTGTGTGAGAGACACACTGGTCCTGCTGTCTCCAATAATTACAGATAACAATTACAGATAATTGCACATTAAATGTTTCAGTGCCGAAGAAAAAACTAAAATTGCCTAAAATCATTTTCACACGTTTACTCTCATTATAAATGGCAGGATTTATGAAAATACGTACATCATTCATTTTCCCTCCCCTTTACCCGGTGTGTGTCATGGTGGCAGCAGGCTGAGAACGTCAGTCCAGTCTTCTCCATTCCCAGACAGCTCCTCCTGGGGGGTTCCTCAGATGTTGGGTACCGACTAGAGGTTCTTGTACGATCCCCAATCCACCTCAGCTGACTCTTCTCCACTCAGAGGAGCAGTGTTTTTACTCCAGGGTTCTTCTGGTTTGTGAAGCTCCTCCCGCTGTCACGGAGAGAATGATTAAGAACCTGAACACGGTCCATTCAGACTCATTGTCTCCGATCTCGCTTTTGGAGGTGCAAGTTAAATTCATGTCTCACGGAAGCGTCTACAAGATGCTCCCAGGTAACCCAGAAGGCTCTTCTCAGTTTGGCAGGTAAATCTGGCTCTTTGTGGAAAATCCAACCCACAACTAAGTGGTGATCAGTTGACTGATCTGCTCTTCTCATTACCTGATACCTGTCCAAAACTGATGGTCTCAAGTCTGATGATACAATCACAAATTTGACCATTGACTGAATACTCTGAGCTGCTGTTAGGTGCGTACGAAAACCACAGCCAGAGGTTTCCTTCCTGAGACAAGCTTTTGGTCCTGGGAAAAACTCAGCCTGGGACTGGTGAGTATTCCCACACACACCTGAGGACTTACTCCTGTGGGAACTCTGGAATGGGAGAGACCACCTCCGATCTAGAAGTTTGGTGCTGGAGCCCGTTCTGTGTGTGGATGTAAGGCCAAATATATCCAGGCCAGACTTTTCCATCTCACACACTAACTCATGCTCTTTCTCTGCCAGTGAAGAAACATTCCACATTCCCGCTTTCTTCAAAGCCAGTTAGTGTCCAGTCCATCTAAGACCATCCATCACATGCCTGCTGCCCTTCGTCTCACAGGTGGTGAACTCACAAGAAAGTGAAAGTGAAGTGACGTGACGTGTGGCCAAGTACGGTGACCCATACTCGGAATTTGTGCTCTGCATTTAACCCATCCAGGTGCACACACACAGTAGTGAACACACACACACACACCGTGAACACACACCCGGAGCAGTTGGGGGTTCGGTGCCTTGCTCAAGGGTCTCACCTCAGTCGTGGTATTGAGGGTGGGAGAGAGCGCTGGTCATTCACTCCATGATGGCTCCATGTGACTATTTTGGGCTGAGACTGACCGGGTTACGAGGGTGGCTCAGTCACCAGGCGCTTGCCTACAGACACCACCCTTATTCCTGGCTCCAGGGTGAGTCCCAGTAACCCTGATCCAGGCAGGGACACTTAGTTTTTTTGTACCTTTCTTAGGGGTAATTAGGCTCACTGTTTATCTGACCTCTCCCCTCAGATCTGATCATGAAGTGTGGGTCTACTGGGAGCATTAAACACCTGCTGACCTAGCACTGAGGTTCACTGAAATACACATGAATATAATGAATACATGAAATATGCATGAGTATGTAAATTGGAAATGCATCCATGTCAAACTGCAGGTTCTGTGGCTTGAAGTTTCCGGACACCATGTCATAATCGGACATGAATCCTTAGAGATTCTTGACATCACATC
>NC_069719.1:182442-189942 GCF_027358585.1 Pangasianodon hypophthalmus | reverse complement strand
CCAGTGAGAGACAAGATTTTGAAATATTCTCTGGTTGAAGAAACAGTTTTAGGGTACGTACTAGATTCTTGTCCATACTAGAATTTAATCTAATAATTCTATTTCACAGCATGTTAACAACGGGCTACTTACACAAAAACATTTGCGTTATATTTACCATGGGTCCTGCGTTTTAGAAGGATTTAGAAAACCACAGCTGAGCAAACAGACGGAAAAAACAAACCTCGTCTATTTTGTTAGAGAATTTTATTGAAGTGAATTTAAATGAATACCAAAAGTTTCATATAAAAACATTTACATATAATTTTTGTTAATACAGATAATGCATTAAGGCAGGAAGGCATGATGTGATAATCACTTATAGATATTTCAGAGTACTGTACATTATTGTTGTTATTATGGACGCTTTGGAGAGCGTATTGGTGAAGAGAGCGCTTCATTCTTCCTCCACCATGGAGCCGTAAATCATGTCACTGCTAATTGATAAAAAGGGGAACAGCTGAATATTTTAATGCAGCCATCATACTGATCTAATAAAGCTTAATAAAGAAACTAATATGATGCTCTGAAACTTAAATAAAGATGCATTACAGATCTAATTATAGACCTTCTGTTCCTGCCGAATGCACAGATATACACACATATCACTGTTTGTCATTAACCTGGAGTACACACACACACACACACACACACACACACACCTCCTTCTGAAAAGGAAGTTTTAGTTTGGATGCAGGAATCATAAGCAACGCAATGCCGCCAGTGGAGCATCAGTCATAACCGTCAAACAGGCAGCATTATTTATGCAGTTATTCTTATAATGTATTCATAAATATTGAATAGTCACAGCTTATAAACATCATAACGAAAATCTTATATTACTTATTACTAATTGATGAAATAAAAATGAAAGTGAAGTTAAAAAAAATACACATCATCTTGAATCTGTTCCATTAAATAGTTTTACTAAAACATACAAGTCTTTGTGTTTGAACAGACGCTTTATTTTGACCTTTATACGTTTCTGTGATTTGCATTTTTTCATTAATGGAAACAGTGGAGAAAATGGCTTGGTCCTAAACGGAGGCCGAACTGCTTAAGGAGAAGTGCAATTAGTGAAAGTTATTAACACGAGCTGTAGCCTGGAGGAGAATCTCAGGCTTTTACAGGCCTGACTGCACAACAGTGACCAACAGAAAACCAGGAGCTATATATACAGTACACATCATACTGTAAACATGACAGAGTACGACTTTATTCAAGTTTATTTGTGTAGTGAATTTAACGATAGACATTGTCACAAAGCAAATTTACAGAAATATATAAATTTTAAATTTATAAATTTATCCCGAATGAGCGAGTCAGAGGTGACGGTGGTGAGGAAAAACTCCCTGGGACGATATGAGGAAGAAACCTTGAGAGGAACCAGACTGAAAAGGAAACCCATCCTCATCTGGGTGACACCCGATAGTGCGATTATAAATCATTCCCTTCTACAACTGTGTGCTATAGAGTCATAAAGTGCAGTTGTGTAAACAGGAAATTCATTATAGGTTTCACATGAAATCTATTTTGTTGAAGTTATCAGCTGTTCACTGATGAGACTTGAGTGCAAAACTGTTTGTGGGAATCACAATCCTAAAGCAGTCATAGAAATTGTAGTCCTAAATGATTGTAGCAAAACTGTTCATGGCAATTGTAGTCCAAAGCCATCGTCATGATTTTTAAGTGCTACCATCCACAGGAATCTCAATGATCTTCAGGCTGTCCATGTGGGGCCATCCTCATCAGCAGCGTGCGATCTCAATGTACTTTGCGTGCAGAGTGCAAGCAGGGACTCCGGCAAGACTAGCTGTGACAGCATAACTAAAAGGGAGAGCCAGAAGCTAACACAGACACGAGGGCACCCTGGGACATAAAGCAGCAGCCACTCCACCATCGACAAACCTGAGTGAACGTGTGAGAGTGGGGGGGCGACAGCATCCAAACATCCCAGTTCACCACAACACTCTATGCCTGTGAAACCCTCCAGACCTGCCCCTGTACCTAAGAAAAAACTATTCACTAAAGGCTTGACTAAACAAATATGTTTTCAGCCGAGACTTAAACACTGAGACTGTGTCTGAGCCCCGAACACTAAGTGGAAGGCTGTTCCATAACTGTGGGGCTTTGTAAGAGAAAGCTCTACCCCAGCTGTAGCACGCACTATTCAAGGTACCAACAAATAGCCTGCCCCTTTTGATCTGAATAGGGTTAGGTTAGGTTAGGTTCAACTTTATTGTCATTGTCAGAGTACGAGTACAGAGACAACGAAATGCAGTTAGCATCCAACCAGTAGTGCAATAGCAAATGAATGAAAATGAGATAACAAGGTTATGGTGCAATAAGTTAACAGTGTACAGTGTACAGTGGTAAACAGTATGATGCATTTCAGTAATGCAAATGGCAATTAAGTTAAATGGAATAAATTAGAATTATGGTGCAGTTAGTTGTAGGCAAGTAGGCATAAATTATTATAAATAGGCATAAATTATAATGTTAGCAAACACAATTTAGCCTTATGTGACTGAGCGGCTCACTGGAGCTTTCACTCTCTCAGTGATTTAGGTAATGAAGTTAGGATTTGTTTACTCCTGCTACATCAACTTCACCCCCTCGTCTCATTGAGGTTTTTATTTTTAATTATCATTAGCAAATACAGATATTTCACTGTCACTGTTATGCAAGGCTTTCCTCAGGGATGGGTACTTGGACCTTCTTCTATTTATAACACAAACACCCATACACACACACATATATGCACTTAATATTATAAATTGTATATGTTTTGTATTAGTCTTGTTTTTTTGCTGTAATTAATCATGCAATTATCCTTGTGAAGTTTTCGGATTATGGAAGAGCGTTATATAAACTGGACTTATTACTGTTATTATAATTATCATAATTTTTTTCCCAGTTGCTCTACAGTCGCACTCTGTGATGTTTACAGTATGATGTGTACTGTATATTTAGCTCCTGGTTTTCTGTCAGTCACTGTTGTGCAGTCAGGCCTGAGATTCTCCTCCAGGCTACAGCTCGTGTTAATAACTCTCACTAATTACGCTCCTGTTTACGCAGTTCAGCCATTTTCTCCAGTTTCATTAACAACAAAATGCAAATCGCAGAAATATTTAAAGTTGAAAATAAAGCATTTTCTCACACAAAGACTTGTACATTTTAATAAAACTGAGTAAATGATGCGCATAAAGAATCCAACTACGATGGCATGGTTTTTATTTTTTTTTATTTTATTGTATGATGGTGTGTTTTTGGTTTTACATGAGCACCTTGATGTGCCCATCACGTGTGTGTGTGTGTGTGTGTGTGTGTGTGTGTGTGTGTGTGTGTGTGAGAAGCTCGGTTTTGAGTTGTTTTTGTAAGAATGTGAGACTCAGGAGCCACACATCCATCTTTTTGCACTGACAGGACATTAGTAGTGTTTCCAAATTCTGGCTTTTTGCAGAGAATGAGAGCAGCGAGGGATTTACAGAGCCAGTGAGAACATGACAACAGCAAAAGAACTTGTGGAGCTGATATGATGTGATGTGTAGTTCATATAGGACTAAATTATTTTTATATATTGTGGAGCAGAGAGAGAAGGAAAGTGAGAGATTAATCTGGTAGAGAAAGGGATGTAGAGGAAGAGAGATGCTGTGAAGTGAGATGAATTGAGATGAAGTGAGATGAAGGGCAGAAGTGATTTTCATGCCTTAATGTTTTCTCTCATGAGACACATTCAACTTTACAGAGTGCTGAAGGTCATTAAAATCCCTGTTCTCAACTTCAGTCAGTTTATCATTTAGAATATTCCAGAAACATGCAACATATTGAAGGTGTGGTGTATGGAACAGTCCAGCTGTTTCAGTGGTTGAGGTGGTTGTTTTACTGGTTATTGTTAATGGTTATAGTAGTGGTTGTTGTAGTGTATTAACCTCACTAACCTGTTGCTAGAATAAAATGTAATAGTGTTTAAAAAAAAGGTAATAATGCTTTACTCAGAAAAGCTAATGTTATTAATAAATAAAGTCTATTAATAGGAATAATAGGAATCAATGGGAAGAAGCACATTGTGCATCATGTTAAGATAATGCTAAGTCGAATGCACTGGTTTTCTTAGCTGCATTTGTGTTTAGGGTGAAATGTCCCTGTGTGTAACCTGTGTTCATTTCCTGCTGACTGTGACTCTGGAGGTCTGTGTGTGTGTGTGTGTGTGTGTGTGTGTGTTCTTTGGGGGATTAAACACCGCAGTTTAGTTAATTAAAGCTGTAGAAAATAGGACCAGGTGCGACAGAGGAGCTAAAGCACTAAACTGTTAATTGCAGTGGCTTTCGGTGTTTTAAATACAGGATAAAGTTCTGCGCTCACTGATTTCAGTCCTGATCCAAGCAGAAATGTTCAAACTGGTGTCAGAGCAGCAGCTCAGGCTCAAACCCAAATCCTACCTGGTGCGACAGTGGCTTTGGAAAACACAGGAGATTAATTAAGGAAGCGTGGCCGGGTGTCACTTGTGTGCAGGTCTGTTTTTCCACTTAATTCCTCAGGTGATTAACTGAAGACTTACTAGACGTGTTTCTAGCCTCAGTCCTGCTTTGTGTGTTAAAGTGGTTTGTTACACGCCCTCGTACACTTTCCCTCATGACTCATCACTCTTTCCCTCACACTTGACTTTGACATCAAGAGCGTTGTGTAATTAAAGTGATTTGTTTAGATTTATACACACTCCATTTCCTTTAATCTATAGCTCATCATAGCAGCATGCTAACTCTGTGGTGTGCTAATGAAGCATATTGCAACGCCTTGTGGATAAGCTCCGCCCCTTCAGCCTACGATGCCGTTTATTATGTAGCTTACAGTATTTTATATTATATTGCATAATATTACTGCATTCTTTTACTTTAATTTGTTACATTGTGATGTTACACTGTCTTACATCATGCTGTTGTTGAATTCTGGATTCTGATTGGTCAGAAAGTGTTGATTAATTTTCTATAACAGCAGCTCTGACAGTAGTGCAGCCGTAACTCACAGGTCTATAATGCCTTTGCTGTAATACGTTATCGTTTCTATAGTAACAGCTCATTCACAGGGACGTGTACAGCGGACGCTCCACTTAAATGGATTAAAAAAAATCATTGATATGGTGAAGTTTTCTGCAGAGTAAGAGACGTATATTTAACATTTATAGAAGGAGCCTCCAGTGTCAGCGCTTACGTTGCAGCATGTTATTTTGTTACGTGGCACTTTAAGTAGCATTGTTCGTACCTCCAAACTCATTGCCTTTCCATATCTTCAATTCAACTCAATTCAATTTTATTTATATAGATGGACAGTGGACATTGTAACAAAGCAGCTTTACAGATAATGCGATATAGATTTAGATTTAGATTTAGAAAGCCAGAGTCAACAGTGGCAAGGAAAACTCCTTTAGATGACATGATGAAGAAGCCTTGAGAAGAACTAGACTCAAAAGGGACACCGGATAGTGAGAATATAAATCATAAATCATGAATGTATACTATAGCATCAAGCTCTGCTAATGTTGGAAACAGCTTCAGTATAAGCATCATGGTCATTGTGGATTTCAGTAGAGTCTATAATATCCAAGTGAAGTTATACACTGTATAATAAATGAGACTTGAGCATAGTTTTTGGTCAGTGTAATCTTTAGGCTGTCCAAGTGAGAAAATCCACAATCAATTTTGGGGTATCTGTGTGGCACCACCCACAGCAAACCCATGGCAAACTTTAGACTATCCATGCGAGGGAGAGAACACAGAGTATTAGGTATGCTCTTATTCTGTAGTGCTTTAAGAAGATGTACATTGTGTGCAGAGTGCAAGCAGGGACTCCGGTAAGACTAGCTATGACAGCATAACTAAAAGGGAGAGCCAGAAGCTAACACAGACATGAGGGAGTCCTGGGACATAAAGCAGCAGCCTCTCCATCGTCGACACACCTGAGTGAACGTGTGAGAGTGGGGGGGCGACAGCATCCAAACATCCCAGTTCACCACAACACTCTATGCCTGTGAAACCCTCCAGACCTGCTCCTTTACCTAAGAAAAAACTATTCACTAAAGTCTTGACTAAACAAATATGTTTTCAGCCGAGACTTAAACACTGAGACTGTGTCTGAGCCCCGAACACTAAGTGGAAGGCTGTTCCATAACTGTGGGGCTTTGTAAGAGAAAGCTCTACCCCCAGCTGTAGCACGCACTATTCAAGGTACCAACAAATAGCCTGCACCTTTTGATCTGAGTAGGTGTGGAGTGATGTGGTCATATCTTCTGGTTCTAGTAAGGACTCTCGCTGCTGCATTCTGGACTAACTGGAGCTTGTTTATGCTTCTACTGGAGCATCCAGACAGTAAGGCATTACAATAATCCAACCTAGAGGTAACAAATGCATGAACTAATTTTTCTGCATTGTGTAGTGACAATATATTTCTTATTTTAGTAATATTTCTGAGATGAAAGAAAGCGATCCTAGTTATATTATCTACATGAGCTTCAAAAGAAAGACTGGAGTCAATAATCACACCAAGGTCTTTTACTGCTGCACATGATGAAACAGAAAGGCCATACAGAGTTATTATGTAATCAGAAAGCTTACTTCTAGCTGCATGTGGTCCTAGTACAAGTACTTCTGTCGTGTCAGAATTAAGTAAGAGAAAGTTTATAAGCATCCAGTTTCTAATGTCTTTTACACATTCCTCAACTTTATTAAGCTGGTGTCTGTCATCTGGCTTTGCTGAAACATACAACTGTGTGTCATCAGCGTAACAGTGGAAGCTAATACCATGCTTACGGATAATTTTGCCCAAAAATTCTAAATGACATATGTTTGCTATAAAGATCTTAAAATGCGTTGAATTTATGACTAGGCTTTTGTGTGCCGCCTACATTATCATTATAAATAACTGCAACACCTCCTCCTCTGCCAGTTAGACGGGGCTGATGTATTTAACTGTATCCAGGAGGACTAGCTTCATTTAATGCTACATACACGTTTGATTTAATCCACGTTTCTGTTAAACACAGTACGAAACAGTTAAACAATCAGAGCTTTAGATCTAATATTCAACAGTCCTAGCTTCAGCTCAATGGTGCTGGCTACGCATTCAGTGTGATCTAATTTTATGTTAATTAGGTTACTAAAACAAACTGTGTGAGTATTTCTATATTTTTGTTTAGCTCGGGGAACAGACACAGTCTCAATACAGTGGAACCTAAGTGACGATGGCCCTGGATTGTCACCGATTAACTAGGCCTGTTCTGAGACTATGTGCTATGCTGCAAGAAATGAGAGCAGCACCTTCCCGAGTGAGATGGACACCGTCCCGCCCTAACAGGCCAGCCTTGCCCTCAAAGTTAGTCCAATTATCTATAAAGCCCACATTGTTTTTGGAGCACCACCTGGACATCCAGCAGTTCAGCGACCATAACCTGCTGTAAGCCACATC
>NC_069719.1:172442-177442 GCF_027358585.1 Pangasianodon hypophthalmus | reverse complement strand
AAAAGACTATTTTATAATCAGTGTGAAATTTGATTGGGAGCCAATACAGTGTGGATAAGCTTCTGGTTCTAGTAAGGACTCTCGCTGGAACATCCAGATAATAATCCAACTACAATCCAATTACAATAATCCAACCTAGAGGTAACAATCAGAATCAGGCTTTAATGAGTGTGCTTACACATACAAGGAATTTTACTTTGGTTGCACAGTAGCTCACAGTATACATAAGTGACAATAAACATTACACACTAGTACAAGAGCACACATTCCCACCTGAGTTTAACTGCACACACACACACACACACACACACACACACACACACACACACACACACACACCTGTAAACATTGCACATGCATACAGGGTTTTGTTGTTTAAGGTGCTGAGTGCAGCAGGTGGATTAAAGGAAGTAGGGCAGATTAAATTAGATAAATATGAAGGAAATACAATAAAAATGTTCAGTTGTTCATGAGTGTGATGGCATGCAGGAAGAAGCTTTACTGCAGTCCGACTGTTTTAATCCTCATTTGGCTGAAGCACCTGCCTGAGAGAAGGAGCAAGAACAGGTGACTGCCGGGGTTTGATGGGTCAGCGATGATTTTCTCCGCACGCTTCCTAGTTCTGGAGCCGTGCCGATCCTGCAGGGTGGGCGGCTTTACACTGACCACTGAAACTATTACCATAAACCAGGATGATCTAAGTTGCAGAAATATGGAAAGCTTTGGAAAACAGGCAGGTTTTGAGATGGGATTAAAATAAGGAGAGTGAGTGGGATTGTCCAATTTTGGAGAAGTCTTGGTCACTGAAGGCGTTAAGGTTGGAAGGAATCACTGAAAGCAGACCAGACAAGCATGGAGTAAGAGTGCGGGGTGGATTGTGTGGAAGAAGAAGGTTAGACAGGTAGGAGAGGACAAGGTTATTGAGGGCTTTGTAAATGAACAGAAGGATTTTGAGGGTGATATACTTCACAGGGAGCCAATGGAGGTTCTGGAGAATGAGTGTAATTAGGTGCGTGGACCGAGTGTTCAGGCAGATGAGCAGTTCTGACCCAGTTCTGAACCAACTGGAGCTTATGGAGAGATGATGAGCTGATGCGGACGAGGAGGGAGTTACAGAAATCAATGCAACTGGAAATTAAAGCATGAATAAGAGATTCAGCTGCAGAGTGGGAAAGGCAGGATCTAACAGTAGATCTAACAGGATCTAACAGGATCTAACAGGATCTAACAGTAGATCTAACAGGATCTAACAGTAGATCTAACAGTAGATCTAACAGGATCTAACAGGATCTAACGTGATCTAACAGGATCTAACAGTAGATCTAACAGGATCTAACAGTAGATCTAACAGTAGATCTAACAGGATCTAACGTGATCTAACAGGATCTAACAGTAGATCTAACAGGATCTAACAGTAGATCTAACAGAATCTAACAGTAGATCTAACAGAATCTAACAGTAGATCTAATGTGAGCTTCAAATGAGAAGGAATGAAGGAAATGAGAAGGAAGAACCTGGGAAGAGGGGGAAATAACTGTATCAATAAAGTGGAGTGTTAAAGGTCCTGTTTTATTGAGGATAGATGTTGAACAAATGAGGATGGCTTTGGTCTTGATTCTGTTGATCTTGAGAAAGTTGTGTTTCATCCAGGTTCTGATTTCTGATAGTTAGGTTTCAGTGTGTTGCAGAGGCGGATTATGGAAGGATTTGGTGCTGAGGTGGACTTGGGTGTTGTTGGCATAGCAGTGATCGTCAGGATTGAAATGACAGGATAGCAGTGAACTCCAGTTCTCCCAGATAGCAGCACTCCAATTATCTGTCGTATGTGTGTTAAACTCCCTTGTTAAGTTTGTGTCTTTAATTTGTACGCACCAGTGAAGCGACACACACTGATTTAAACAGTGTCTACACTCTAGAGTCATTCTTCATCAGTCTCTGTGTGTGTGTGTGTGTGTGTGTGTGTGTTCAGGTATGTGTACGTTCCTTTGGGTGGGTCTCAGCACGGGCTTTTCCAGAAGCTTATCTCCATGGCGATGACGTTCAGCTTTGTGTGTTTGTGGCACGGTTGCCATGACTACCTGCAGTGCTGGGCCCTGCTCAACTGGGTGTGTGTGTTAACAGAGAACAGCATCACACTCTTCCTCTGCTGGCCTCCTCTTCATCACACCATTGTGAGTACATACACAGGCCACATACACAGGCTGTGTGTGTGTGTGTGTGTGTGTGTGTGTTAGTGTAATAAATCTGTAGTTAACTGCACAGTGCTAGTTTAGTAAACATTAATACAAAAAATATGAATAAACTCTTTCTTTCTTTCTCTGTCTGTCTGTTTCTCTCTCTCTCTCCATGTCTGCCACTTTTATAGTGTATGCCTTTTCCCCCTCTTTTTTTGTTTTTTTCGAGGTTTAGTTTGATTTGGCGAGTGGTGTGCTGTGCTTTGCATGGCTTGGCATCAGGTATGGCGTTTGTTTTGACACCTTTGTCCCTCCGCCAGGGCTTTAGGTGTGTGCCAGATGTGTGCGCAACCACTGAGGACGAGTTTATAGCTGTGGGAGATTTAGTTGCCAATGATAATATCTCCACGTCAAGAATGAATAAAGCCGTTGTGGTCTTTTAAAGTCAGAGTCACTGGTCAGTGACATTATTGAGAGTGGTATCTGGGTGAAAGAAACTTTTTTGTGCGTTACTCTGCTCTTTGCCCCTGCAACGAACGTTACAATCTCCAACGTGCCTCCGTTCAGTGTTAATGAACCGACAGTGAGAGAACTTGCAAGGTTTGGAAGAGTTGTGAGTGCAGTGAAAATGATTCCTTTAGGATGCAGAAATCCTGCACTTAGACACTTCTTGTCTTTTAAGAGACAAATGTTCATGTTCCTGAACTCTCCGGACAAAACACTGGACGTGTCGTTTAGAGTGAATGACGGAGATGGTTCATACATGATCTTTGCGAGCACTGATGGTCTTCGGTGTTTCAAATGTGGGGACATCAGTCACAAGAGGTTTTCACACAAAGAAATCATGGGATGAATCCGGGCTGAAAGTGAACAGCAGCAGGAGGAAGAGCCAGCGACGGGGAACAAGGAGAAGTCGGAGCATGAGATGGTAGGCCCGGACGAGGTGAGAAAAAGGGCCATGAGGTGAGCCATGAGAATTTTAATGTTAATGAAAATGAGCAGCCCAGCGTTAGCGGTGTAAATATGAATGTCATGGATAATGACAAGCCCAGCTGTAGTGGTATAAATATGGATGGAGGTGTGGAGTGCGTAAGCCGGGACAAGGTTGCTGTTGATGATGCGGTTTCTGATATAATGACACAGAGTCAGGATGACGCTATCAAAGATGATGAAAGCTGGTCTATCAGACTTTCAGAAAGTAGATGACTTCTATTCTGTGGAACAGATAAATTCTTTCCTTGATGAAACAAAAGGGAAGAAGGTTGATGTGATGGATTTTTGGGATAAATTTGTTGCATTGGTGTTTTGGTGCTCGCAAAACATGTAATTATAGCGTTCTATCACAAGAGAAACGGTTCCGGCTTAAGAAACACATCTATAAGACAGCTATAAGACAAGCGAAAACAGTGGTGAAGGAAAGGCCAACTAGAGGAAAATAAATAAATATAAAAATAAATAACTAGCTAAATAAATATCATAGCCTCACATTACATTTTTTGTTTTCTTTTTTTCTTCTGCTGCTTCTTATCTGTTTCCTGTCCTGTGGAGCTTCTACGTATAGGCTCTTTAAATGTGAATGGCTTGAGAGATGGCAAATAAGCTTTAGTCTCAGAATTTCTTAATCTTAAAAATGTTGGAGTAGTTTTTCTTCACGAAACTTGTAGTGTTAAGAATAATGAGATTGACTGGGGTTTGTGGTGGGAGGGGGAACATCTCCTCAGTCATGGTTCGGATATTAGTTCAGGGGTTGCGGTTCTTTTTTTGTCCTACTTTAAAGATGAAAATTCTTTCTAAACATGATGTGGTACCAGGGTGACTACTTTTAGTTAGGGCTGAAATTTATGACTTTACTTTTAATTTTGTTAATATTTATGCTTCCACTAGTGGGCCAGAGAGAGATCAGTTGTTGAAGAAACTGGGTCAGGTTCTAAGGACTTTTCAATCACAGGATGTTATTGTTATGGGAAGGGACTGGAGCTCTGGATTTTACCACTGACAGACATGCAGAACCACGTTATCAGTCAGTATCTGCTTTATCTAATGTTGTTGCCATGTTGGACCTTATTGACATTTGGAGGATTAAAAATCCTTCTCTTAAACAGTACACCTGGGTAAAAGTGTCAGAGGGTAGAGTTTATGCAGCTCGGCTGGAGAGGTTTTATATTTCAGGAAATTCAAGAAATCGAGTGTGTGGTTCTGGAATTATTCCAAATATTACTTCAGACCATAAAATGATTGCAGTAGATTTCACATTGTCAGTGGTAGTTAAAAGGAATTTCTATTGGCATTTTTACACAAAATTTTACAGGATATTTTGTTTTGTGCAAATTTCAAACTTTTTTGGGAGACATGGCAAATGCAAAAAAATAATTATAGTAATATTATTCAGTAGTGGGAAATTGGAAAAGTGCAAATAAAGGGTTTTTTGTCAGCAGTATTCATCTTATTCAGCTAGAAGGGTGGAAGATGTTGAGTCTTGAGTCTGACATTCTGGAATTGAGGAAAAAATGATGACATGCAATGGGCGTAATCTGGAAACTACTATTGTTGAAAAAAGGCTCTAGCTTAGTTCTTTATTACAGGACAAAGCGAAGGTGATCCTCGTCAGGGCACACCTCACCCACATCAGAGACATTGATGGTCCCACATTTCTTCAATTTAGAGCGAAAGACTAGTCAAGATAAGCAGATGGATTGTTTGGAGAGTAATGAAGGTGTTGTTACCTCTGATCTCTCTGCAATGAGAAAATCAGCTGTTGATTTTTATTCTGAACTTTACACTGCTGATGAATTGGACCCACAAAGTCGAGCTTTTCCAGCATCTCTC
>NC_069719.1:32442-167442 GCF_027358585.1 Pangasianodon hypophthalmus | reverse complement strand
GTTAGTGTGTTAGAGTTAGTGGGTTAGGGGTTAGGGGTTAGTGTGTTAGTGGGTTAGGGGTTAGGGGTTAGTGTGTTAGTGGGTTAGGGGTTAGTGTGTTAGAGTTAGTGTGTTAGTGGGCTTCCAAAATTTACATTTTTTTTTTCTACGAGTATAATCAGTGGGAATCGGCGTAATTCTGCCCTGCATGCATTGGTTGGTGTTTTTCTTTGAACCTTTAGGATATTTCTACAGAATTCTGCATGCAGGGAGTTTGATGTTTATCCCATCGAGTGTAGTCGTGTGTACTGAATAAACCCCAAACCTCATTGATATAAATATTGAACAGAGTTGGACTCAAGCTGTAGCCCTTGAATGAAGTATTCTGTCCTTTTGTTGCCGAGTTTTATGCTGCATTTATTGTTCAGATAGATAGATAGATAGATAGATAGATAGATAGATAGATAGATAGATAGATTCTTTATTGTCATTGCACAGGGTACAACGAAATGTCATAATGTCATAGACTTTACCCTTACACCACTTTTTAAGACTTAAAAACATTCCTTTGTGCCAAATAGAGACAAATGCTTTTCTTAAAGTCGTTAAAACATGGAAATATTTTAGTTTTGTTTTTTTGGTGAATGTGCTGTTTGATTAGCGTGTGTAGGGTGTAAATGTGATCACTACTATGATGATTTTATAAAAAGCCAATCTGACTCTCTCTTAGGACACTGTGTCTCTCTCTCTCTCTCTCTCTCTCTCCCCGTCTCTCTCTCTCCCTCCCTCTGTGTCTCTCTCTCTCTCTCTCTCTCTCTCTCTCCCCCCCGTCTCTCTCTCTCTCTCTCTCCCTCCCTCTGTCTCTCTCTCTCTCTCCCCCCGTCTCTCTCTCTCTCAATTTCAATACAATGTGTGCTTTATTGGCATGATAAAACAGAAGAGCAAGAGAAGAAGGAATTGAACAAAACATAATGTGAAAAATAATAATGAAAACAATACAAAAAAAAACCAAATAAAAAAAAAAACAAAATAAAAAGTCTCTCTCTCTCTCTCTCTCTCTCTCTCTCAGTTCAGTTCAGCAGTGCTTTATTGGCATGAATTTTATAAATCACATTGTTGCCAAAGCAAATAGTGCAGGTAGATAGACATATATCTGCATTTAAACAAACCTAATTAACAAAAAAACATAAGCAAACAATAACAATAAAAACCTGATAGGTGAGCACACAGTCTCTGTTCTCTGAGCAATTAGGTTCTCCTGTGTCGTGCCCTTCTCCTCCTCTCTCTCTCTCTCTCTCTCTCTCTCTCTCTCTCTCTCTCTCTCTGCACTTGTGCCAAATGTGGAAGGAATACATGGAGAGCTGTTTGGCATCTTGCCAACTTTCTGGATTTTTTTTGCCTCTATTGTCTTTCCTTTTTCTCTAATTTAAATACTGAATTGTTTACATATATATATATATATATATATATATATATATATATATATATATATATATATATATATATATAATGTGGGTGGTAGTGTGTGGGATGCCATGCCCTCTGAGGCAGGTGGGGAGACGTGTGTGTGCTGGAGAGTGGACCCAGGTGGAGGAGGTGCTGTTGGCTGTGGTAGAGCAGGTCCGTTGTGAGAACATCTACTCTGTCTCCTGCATGAATAAAGCAGTGGCAGAGTTCTTGAAAGGATAAACTAATGTCAGTACAATGATAGTGAACGGAACATGGTTCCAGAAACATGCACACAATCATTATATAGCAGCGATGACTTCATGAATTTTTTCAATGGCAAAATTGAAAATATCAGGCTAGAAATTCAGACTATTAATTTAAAACCAGACAGTTTTATAACTAACCCTGTAGATGGTAATATAATAATATCAGATCAACAACTACAATGTTTTACTCCCCTTGAAGAGACTGAACTAATTTCACTAATTTCATCATCAAAATCATCAACCTGTATGCTAGATCCTTTACCTACATGTTTCCTCAAACAGATAATTCCTGAGTATTAATTCCATAGCATTGGCTATGTACCTATACCTTTTAAATTAGCAGTTATCAAGCACTTGATTAAAAAACCTGACCTTGACCCCTGTCAGCTGTCTAACTATAGACCAATATCAAACCTCCCCTTTATCTCCAAGGTCCTAGAAAAGGTTGTAGCACAGCAGCTATGCTCATACTTACATAGGAATAACATTCATGAAATGTATCAGTCAGGATTTAGGCCTCATCATAGCACAGAGACAGCGCTGGTTAAAGTGGTAAATGACCTACTACTGGCCTCTGATCAGGGTTGTGTCTCCTTGCTTGTGCTGCTTGACCTTAGTGCAGCTTTTGATACCATTGATCATGCTATTCTCCTCGATAGACTAGAAAATGTAGTAGGCATTAAGGGAACAGCTCTTTCCTGGCTCAGGTCTTATTTGACTGATCGTTATCAGTTTGTAAACGTAAATGGTGACTTCTCTTCTCATACTAAGGTAAAGTTTGGTGTCCCGCATGGTTCTGTTTTAGGCCCACTGCTGTTTTCTTTACATATGCTACCTCTGAGTAAAATTATTTGTAAGCATGGTATTAGCTTCCACGGTTACGCTGATGACACACAGTTGTATGTTTCAGCAAAGCCAGATGACAGACACCAGCTTAATAAAGTTGAGGAATGTGTAAAAGACATTAGAAACTGGATGCTTATAAACTTTCTCTTACTTAATTCTGACAAGACAGAAGTACTTGTACTAGGACCACATGCAGCTAGAAGTAAGCTTTCTGATTACATAATAACTCTGTATGGCCTTTCTGTTTCATCATGTGCAGCAGTAAAAGACCTTGGTGTGATTTTTGACTCCAGTCTTTCTTTTGAAGCTCATGTAGATAATATCACTAGGATAGCTTTCTTTCATCTCAAAAATATTGCTAAAATAAGAAATATAATGTCACTACACGATGCAGAAAAATTAGTTTAGAAAAATTAGCTTTTGTTACCTCTAGATTGGATTATTGTAATGCCTTACTGTCTAGATGTTCCAGTAGAAGCATAAACAAGCTCCAGTTAGTCCAGAATTCAGCAGCAAGAATCCTTACTAGAATCAGAAGATATGACCACATCACCCCTATCTTATCCACACTGCATTGGCTCCCAAGGCAATTTTACATTTATTATAAAATACTAATATTGACCTATAAAGCACTAAATGGTCTCGCGCCTCAGTACCTGAGCGAACTTTTGGTCTTTTATGATCCGTCACGCCTACTCAGATCAAAAGGTGCAGGCTATTTGTTGGTACCTCAAATAGTGCGGGCTACAGCTGGGGGTAGAGCTTTCTCTTACAAAGCCCCACAGTTATGGAACAGCCTTCCACTTAGTGTTCGGGGCTCAGACACAGTCTCAGTGTTTAAGTCTAGGCTGAAAACACATTTGTTTAGTCAAGCCTTTTATGAATAGTTTTTTCTTAGGTAAAGGAGCAGGTCTGGAGGGTTTCACAGGCATAGAGTGTTGTGGTGAACTGGGATGTTTGGATGCTGTCGCCCCCCCACTCTCACACGTTCACTCAGGTTTGTCGACGGTGGAGTGGCTGGAGCTTTATGTCCCAGGATCCCTCATGTCTGTGTTAGCTTCTGGCTCTCCCTTTTAGTTATGCTGTCATAGCTAGTCCTGCCGGAGTCCCTGCTTGCACTCTGCACGCAAAGTACATTGTCCTTAACTATTAGAGGACAAAAAGCATACCTAACAATCTCTCCCTCTCTCTCTCCCTCTCTCTCTCTCTTTTTAGCTACACATGCTACTTCTGAGATGCCAGTGATCCTGACCCCTTCTGCTCTCCAGACCTGCCTGATCCATCCTGATGCCCTACTTCTGGTTAGAGTTCTCATCAAATGGAAATCACTTGCTGCTGCTGAGGATGGCCCCAATTGGACAGCCTGGAGATCATTGAGATTACTGTGGATGGTATGACTTAAAAATCATGAAGATGGCTTTGGACCACAATTCATAAGAGCAGTTATGCTATGATGGCTTAGGACTACAATTGCTATGACTGCTTTGGGACTGCAATTCCTTTGAACAGTTTTGCACTCAAGTCTCCATCAGTGAAAAGTTTGATAACTTCAACAAAACAGACTTCATGTGAAAAGTATACTAAATTTCCTGGTTACACAACTGCACTATTACACATAGTACACAGTTATAGAAGGGATTTATTTATTTATTTATTTATTTATTGCACTATCTTTTGACAACCAGATGAGGATGGTTCCCTTTTGAGTCTGGATCCTCTCAAGGTTTCTTCCTCATATCATCTCAGATATGATTAGGGATAAATTCATACATTTAAAATTTATATCCTGAATGTATTTACTTCTGCAAATCTGGTTTGTGGTAAAATTAAATTCAAATAAAATTGAATTGAATTGTATTCCAGTTTCCCCCCATCTGCCCCCACCATGTGAATGGTAATCTCAAATGTGCCTATGTTCATCAAAAATGAGGTGATAATGTAGGAGTTAGCTGGCTTCTGGAAGTTCGCCAGCCCCATGAAAACGATTTCGCTTGGCTGAAAGAACTCTGTAGTGAAGCACATCCTGTCTTTTTGTAGGTAGGTTTTCATGTTTCTAAATAATCATGAAGAGACACTGAATGTAAATTTCGAATGCAATTACAGTGACAGCAGATACACTGTTTACACCACCACTGAAAGTCTGATATTCTTTGAGTGTGGGGACATCGGGCACAAAAGGTCTGTCTGCCTGCACAGATCTGTGCAGCCGTGGAGCTCAGGGCGCGAGTTACAGCAGCAGCAGCAGCAGCAGCAGTGTGCGTGCAGTCAGTGGGAGAACATCGGGGAGCTCGAACCTCGAGTGAATGACTCCCAGAGCAGTGACACACTGGAGCCAGAGATGCAAGAGGTCAGTGAGGAACCAAACAGTAACACTGAGACAAACACTTTACTCAATGCTAACACCTGTGTTGATGCTGATACTGTAATTAACATCACTGGCAGCGAAAATAGCATTAGCACTAGGCTGATGCTGATGCAGGAGTTAGCGATACCAGTGACCCCTGCCTTAGTGTCTGCACTGAGGATGTCGTTGACCCTGTAAAACAGCAGCAGGAGAACCCACACAGCTCACACAGGATCACACAGAGACTAAGAAACACCACAGAGGTGAAGGACAACATAGTAGAGCTGAGGACAGGAAAAAAGAAAAAAAATGAACATTATTGATCTCTAAACAAAACTGAAAACAGCAGTGAATGAATCAGTGAATGTTGTGATGCAGGACAGTGAAGACCCAGTGTGCAGTACAGGAGCTACGGGTGAAGAACAGCTCACACTCGTGGAGGGCAGAGACATCAGACAAGCCAAGATTTTCTGACAGTTCAGACAGATGAAGCCCTGTACACCACAGCACAGATAATCCGCTTTTTAGAACTGACAAAAGGTAAAAGAAACATATCACTCTCAAGCTATTTTCCAGATAATGCAAAATTTGTTAAATCACAACACACTACAGAAAACAGAAATTTGAAAGTACTCTCAGCATGCAGATTTAGACTCAGAAAATGGACATCAGTGAAAGACTCTAAAATGGACTCAGTGAAAGACTCTACTTTAAACTGGATTATAGACTTTCACATGGATTTAGAGATTGAAATCGGACTGAAGACTGAAGGGGTTTGGGGCTTTTTGTGTGGGAGGGTGTGATGTGTGGGGTCTAATGGGTCTTTATAATGTGTAAATATGTAAATATGCAAAACTGATGCATTAAGGGTATCTTAAAAAGTAAAAAAAAAAGTCTTTCTCTGTCTCTCTTGATCTCACTCTCTTTCTGTTTCTCTCTCTCATTATTCCTCATCTCTGATTTCACAGTGTATTGTGTATTTAATTAGATTAGTTGCTAGCTTCCATGAAGCATCTCCGTCATTACTCACATGGAGGTACGTGTGTGTGTGTGTGTACATGAGCTGTGTGAACACAGTGTATTTAGATGTTAAATGGCTCAGCAGCACAACACTTGCACAATGACTCTAAACCCCACCCCCTGTCTTTACATCACGCCTCCTTCACTGGGACTGACAGATACAGAGGTCATGCCTCCTTCACTGGGACTGACAGATACAGAGGCCACGCCTCCTTCACTGGGACTGACAGGTACAGAGGCCACGCCTCCTTCACTGGGACTGACAGGTACAGAGGCCACGCCTCCTTCACTGGGACTGACTGGTACAGAGGCCACGCCTCCTTCACTGGGACTGACAGGTACAGAGGCCACGCCTCCTTCACTGGGACTGACAGGTACAGAGGCCACGCCTCCTTCACTGGGACTGACAGGTACAGAGGCCACGCCTCAGATTATTATAGTGCATAGTAATGTGAAATACTGACATGCAGTTTAATTTTTCCCAGTTTCTATTTGTATCTAAATAAATATTTGTGTGTGTGTGTGTGTGTGTGTGTGTAAATGAACTGTTAAAGCCAGTACACTGAGTGATTAAATAAATTCACAACTGATTTTAACATTTAATTTTGAAATAATTTATATGAAAAAACCAAAACATGGAGACACGTACAAAATGTTTTATTGCAATAAATAATATTTTATGTTTTTTTTTTAAATCTACAGAAGCCTGAATGCATTCATGCAATCAATTAACTGTCTTTAACATTTGTGTGTGTGTGTGTGTGTGTGCGTATGTGTGTGTGTGTCAGTCAGTCTGCCTGAGGTTAAAGATTAATTAAAGATTTGATCTTTATTCTGTATTTAGTTCAGCAATTTAACTATTTTTCACAGTCCGTTCACCCCATGTATAGTCAATCAGCTGTGTGCATAAGTCTGTGTGTGTGTTTGTGTGTGTGTGTGTGTGTGTGTGTGTGTGTTTGTGTGTGTGTTTACTTCTACAGTGTTGCACTGGCGCTATGATGCAGATGTAGTTAACACGTGATGAAGCCTGGGGGCAGAATGATGCCAAACTCAGATCACGAGAAAGTGATTGTGCAGTAAAGAAAATACTTTGCAACACTGAAATACTGACAAACGGAGTTTAAACTCGTCCATGCTGTAAAAATTCCACGATCTCGCATTAGTCTGGTGATGCATTTTTGTGGAGAGATATGCCCTGAATGTGTTTATTTCATCAGGAGAAGAAGTGCTACTCTAGGAGAAAAATGACCCATACACCAGACGTCTGATTTCTTTATATACATTCTGTTACATTAATGCAATTAGCTAAAGCTATGCTACAAGCTATGTGCTAAAACTAGCGTAACTACATTGAAGCTGCATCCATGACTAATGTCACTGTTCTGCTAATAACAAACTAAAATGAAAAGCCACAGGGCAGTTTGTTCTCGCTGCTCAGTAACTTGCTTGTGTCATTTTGATTTTGGTTTTTTAACCATCAGCTCCATTATTATATTAAACTTTTAAAAACAGTTTGTTTATGTTAAGGATATGGTGTTAATCAGCACCGCTCATGCCATAAAATAGTTTAGAACTACAGGCTGTGTGTTTTAAAACAGAGTCACAAACATCTTCTTTACGATGGTTACAGTTTTACATGTGAGGTTTTAATCCTGTGAGAATCTCATAATATTTTCTGTTAACACACTTGTCCAAGACAACGTCCTCCATAACTAACGTTCCAGCACTGAGCTACACGGTGAGCTTTAGCTGATGTTTATAGATGACAGGACGTTCTAAACCACATCAACACACGTGTGACCTCACTGAGGACGTGGGCATGGTCTATGCAACATAACTGAGGAAGTGGGAGTGGTCTATGTGACATCACTGAGAAGTGGGTGTGGTCGGTGTGGACTAAGAAGAGATTTTCAGTAAATATTTTGGGTGACTTCTCTTACTGTTAGCTACACTAGCATTAGCATCATAGCTCCAGTGCTAAATTAAAGAAACAAACTACTTTGACCTTAGTACTCAAAAATGAAAGCTTTTAGCTGTAAGCTGCATTTATTTAGTAAAAATAAATAATTCTTCTGACATCCCCATAATGTTAAAAATGTCCTGTATTCCTCTCATCACGGGGACTTTCGCTTGTCCCGGTGAGTGAACATTGCTCCGTGCCCACATACACATGTCCCTTTAGCAGAAGACGTCCTCCTTGTCTGAGTCGGGTGATGCGGGATGCGAGATGGGGAATAACGGAGGAGTGCGTGTTGTTGAAGCTTTTCTGGCCCGGAGCAGCTGCAACACTTCAGCTAACTGCGACTCGAGTGCATTAATGCGAGTCCCGAGTGACATTAACTCGGCCCTGAGCTCAGCACGCAAATCAAGCAACGTGCTGTGAAGTGTATGTTCAGGGATGGGCGGGACGGTGGGTGGCGGCTTTTTGTCCAGTTGACTGACCGGACTGCGGTCTGTAGGCGTTCTAGTTCCGCCCCCTTCGTCCAGCCTCAGGTCACTCTTGGTAAAGCCGCTGTCGCAAGAGTCTGTTTTTTTTAGATTCCCGGGCTCAGCTGATTTGCAACCGCGCTCGGGAAGAGTTTCCATCGACTCAGCTTTAGCTACGTTGGCCCAGCCGTCTGGTTTGGCCCTGCTCTCCCTGATGCGTGCCCAACCCCGAGTGCCACGGCTCTCTGATGCCCGGAAAATTCCAAGTGCATTAGGTGCTTTCAGTTTATCCCTGTCCGAGGGATTCCGCACATGACCGGGCCTGGAATTTGAGGGAATGGGCGTGGCCGGGCTCTCAGTGACTGTTACTATACTGGTGGTGGCCACAGGGTCGTGTGTGATTATGTCATTGTGGGCGTGGCCCTTCTCAACATCCTGTTCATCACGATTGGACCGTTCCGCAGCCAGTCGCGCCTCTTTTTGCTGCCTAAAGCGCTGGAACAAACGTCGCACTGGATGATCAGGTGGTAGGTCAAGTGGCGCCTCGTTCTTCCTCTTCAGCCGCTCCTCTTCCTCACGCTTCACATCACTGATCTTCCTAAACACAATCTGGGAAAACACCACACACACACACATACACCATATTCTTAAATGCTGTATTACTTAAAAAGTTGATAGCTGTTGTTTTAGATATCTGACATTACACACAGTGTAAAACACTTAATGACTTTATTAAAAAACACTTTATACAACTAAAATTACACTGTAATTACACGAGTCTGGCAATAAACCTAGTTTCCCAATCCACCCCTCTGAAGTCTACATCATCCCGGAGTACAGTTTTAATTTAACTGACAATTATGAAAAAATATTTAATGAAAACTGTAACAAGGAACAGGAGACATAGCTATCCAAACATTTTCTGAAACCTAACCTGAAACATAAACATATTTAGTTTGTAGTTCTAGTGGTAATCCGACTCCAGTACAGTAGCAGCTCAGCTCAGGAGCACAGACGAGATGAACCTCCTCCTGTTTTATCATGTACAGCTTCTACAGTCTGCCACTGCAGCATGGAGAACGTTTTGTTTCAGCCCTGCACCCTTCAGCTGTCTGGAGCATCCACTTGGCTTCAAAACACTGTAGTGAAAAGTGTTCATGTGCTTTATTCATATATGCAGCATTAAAAGTTATAATAGTGTTATATGTGCTTCGTTATCACAGCATGAATGTTGTTAGAACATAAATTAATGATGTGTAGCTGTGAGACAGTGATGAGATGGCAGTTCATCTCTGGCAGAAGTTGTATGTACTTCATGCTGAGTTCCTCCAGGTGAAGAGAAAACAAGGTGACCAGTCTGTGATACGAAACATAATGTGCACATTGTGAAGTAGCGTGGATTGTTGCCGTGCTGTTTGTTTATGCCATTTGCAAAACATGATCTAAGCTAGCTAAGTTACTGAAACACTGCATTCTCTCTAAAATCACACCAGACCAGGATTGGCTTAAAATTAAATTATTTATTATATTTATATTATATTTTATTTATTATTATATTATTTGGGATGATAGTCCAGTGTGACAGCTGCTTTGGGAATCTGACTAAGGTTTTGTGTTTCTCTACATTATGATCTAAATTTAAATGCAATTAAATTAAATCATTGCAATATTGAAGTAATAAACACTATGTGGTGTTTGGGTTATAAATACTGAGTGATGGGGTGCTGCGATGAAGCGTAGTTACTGTTACCACCCCAAATTATTATTTTCCCATAATTATTTTCCCATAATGCACCTCCATGTACAAATATGGACGCTCTGGATTACACCCACACACCACGTTCCATTTCACGTTCGCAGTAACCCGATTACTCACTGCACACACACCTGGACTCAATCACCTCCACACACAATATAAGCACCTTCACAACACTAGGAAGTATTTTTTTCAGCTCTGTGTTTTCACCTGACATACAAACCTTTATTCCATGGTTGCTATTTCTGGTTTTGGCCCTGCTCTTTGATACTGTTTGCACATCGCCTGACCATTTGCCTGTTTTGTGGTTTTGATCTTTGCCTCATGATTCGGATTTGTTTGCTATTGCCTATTCATTTTAATGAAAGCATTCTCTGCAGTTGATGCCGTTTCTGCCATCTGACAGTCCACAAGTGTATTATTCCTCTTATACCACAACAATTTACCAACAATTACAATTTTTTATTAATTAAATATTGACTCATCATAGGTTTTTTCCATTTATAGTTACACTTAATGTTGTGGCACAAATAATCTTCTGTGAAACAAGTTAGTTCCTGTTCTCACTTACGTTGTAGCAGCTATAACCAGTCGTTCCTCTTTTTTTCTCTCTTTTGAAGTTAATACGACAAAAATACAGAGAAACCGCAAAGAAGCGTAAACTCCTCTGTCCTGAAGATGTCGGAAAACTTAAAGTTACAGCTTTACCTCTGACTGTTACAAAGCGCTGACACTGGAGACTCCTTCCTTACATGTTAAATAATCTCCTTACAGAAAACTTCACCATCTTATCGATTACACATGATTTTAATCAGTTTATGTGGAACGTCCGCTGTACACGTCCCTGTGAATGAGCTGTTACTGTGGAAACGATAATGTATTAGAACGAGCACATTTGTATAAACCTGTGTTTGCAGCTGCAGATCTGCTGTTATAGAAAATTAATCAACACCTTCTGACCAATCACAATCCAGAATTCAGCAGTGAGGTACATGAAGATATAAAATCATCAGCTTGCTACACAGTTTAGCTTCTCCATATCGAGCAGCAGTAACAGTGTTCAGTGTTCAGTTACTCTTCATCTTTACAGAGTCTGAAAATTCTGCCTCTATTTATCACTATGCTCACTGGTTAAGTGCGTTTCTGCAAGCCTTCATCAGTGTTAGTGCTTTTCAGAGATGAGTGTGTTTTTGGGTCTTGCTGAATATCATGTCTACATCACAAATACTGGCATCACTGAGCGGGAGACTGATAGAGGGATGAATTTCCTTCTCCAGTGGAAGAGCAGAAACATTACAGTCCTCACGATAGACACAGTTTTCTATTCTGCTTCTCTTTTAATATCTCACTCCATCTTTTATCTCTCTCTTCATCTTTATTTAAGTAAGAGTAAGATAAGAGTAAGATATTCCTTTATTTGTCCCGCAGTGGGGAAATTGCATTTGAAGCAGCTTTTTACTTTTTACTCATTCTTTTTGTTGTTCTCTCTCTCTCTCTCTCTCTCTCTCTGCTGAGGATGGCTCCACATGCGTAAAGCTCATGATGAAATTACTGTGGATGGTACCACATAGAAATCCTAAAGATGGCTGTGGATGTTCTTCCTTGGATAGCCTTAGGACTGCAAATCTCCATCATTGAACAGTTGATAATTTCAGTTCAATAAGAGAAACTTAAAGGTGAAACTCTAATGTTGCTCAATTTCCTTTTAACACAATTTTGGACAACATTTTTGACCATGTAATACACAGGTATAGAACAGTAATGATTTATAATCGCACTATCCGTGTCACCCAGATGAGGAAGGTTTCCTTTTGAGTCTGGTTCCTCTCAAGGTTTCTTCCTCATGTCATCTCAGGGGGTTTTCCCTCACCACCGTCGCCTCTGGCTCACTCATTAGGGGTAAATTTAAAATTTAAATGTTATATCTTTATTTAATACTGCCTTGTGATAATGTCCATTGTTAAAAGAACTATATAAATAAAACTGAATTTAATTGAATCCTCTTAGGTTTCCTCCATTGTGCATATTCCTTGTTCCTCTCTCTCTCGTTTCTCCCTTTCTTTTAAAGAGCACCATGTTCTATTTTTTACTTTTATTTTTTACTTTTAGTTCCATCTTCCATGTTTCTCTTTCATTTCTATAAATAGCTATTTTTTTACTCTCTCTCTCTCTCTCTCTCATGTCTATAGTGTATGAAAGACATTTCCTTTATCATGAATTATTAATGATAAATAATGAATCACATTCTGCTGACCCTCAACCAGCATTAGAGACACACATACACACACTCGCCCTGTCAGAATTCAGTACTGAGTGTGTGATGATGTGAATATTCATATTCTGCATATTCAGCACAAAGGACAGAGAGTCTGGGCAGCTGTCCTCACACACACACACACACACACACAATGGAGAGAACTTCTTTTACTTTCTCATTAGATTCTCGAGTAACTTATAACAGCTGTTTGTGTGTGTTATTAAAGTTATTTAATTATTAAAGTTATGTTAAATGTTAAAATCATAACATTAATAAATCTATTAGTTATTAAAGTGTGATACACTTTTAAACTTTTGAATAATAGTTTTCATATCATTCATATATGACTTGACTTGAGAGATATTTGCTCATATTATACACACACACATGAACGGCTCTACTAGCTTATTAGGTGCATGTGCTCAGTGGTGGCCTCGACCCAGTTGCTGTTGGAAACCAGAAAACGAACATATACAGAACTCATTTGTGGTAACAAGCAGAAAGTCCACTCTGTTCAGTGACCTTCTGACACAAACACACAAGTAAAGTCATACGAACCAGTCATCAAACCACTATACACCTGTCTGTCAGATGAGTGTGTGTAGGCCTGATGAATTCTCATTACACTCCTGACTGCCGTTCCCACTGATTCATTACTAAGTTACATTACACAGCTCTAATCAGTGTGCACACACACCATTGTGTAACAGTTAATCCTGCCAGCATTCTCCAACCTCCATATGCCTGTGGCCAGCATGAGGCTTTACTGCAGCACACACACACACACACACACGCACTGCAGTAAATACACACTGTGCCAGTTTTCAGCCAGATCATAACAACACTCACCGCTTCAGCCTTCGGTGTGTAGAAGAGTGTATTTTTATCCACTTAAAGGGTTTGGAGAAAAATCTACACGAATAAGGAATTACAGGACTTAATGCAGTTAGCATCTCAAATATCTCTCACCAAAGTTCTTCCATAAACACATGCTACCATTTACTTTCTGCATATGACTGCTTAAAGCTTTGCGATGTCATTTTTAAATGTTTACACATTTAGACATATTTACACATTAATGACTGACAAATCTATGACAAGAATCATCTGTGAATCAGAACTGCATCAGAACTGCATGGATTTGACTCAAGAGCCAAAGTCTAGGACTCTACTCTGGACTGACTCAACACTGGATTCTGACTTGACTCTGGACTTGACTCTGGACTCAGACTCAACTCTAAACCTGACTCTTGGTCTTGGACTCTGCACTCGGCTCTCAACTCTGGTCTCAGACTAGCACTCAACTGTGGACTTGACACTAGTCTCAGGCTCAGCTGGACTTGACTCTGGTCTCAGGCTCAACTGGACTTGACTCTGGACTCAGACTTGACTCTGGTCTTGGATCTGACTAGACTAGACTCAGATGCCATTCAGGTCTCAGACTTGAATGGACTCGTCTCTGGGCTCAGACTTTACTCTGGACCTAGACTTGACTCTGGACTCAGACTCGAATCTAGACTAGGACTCAAGTCTAGTCTTGGACTTGACTTTGGACTCAGCCTAAATTCTAGACATGGACTGGACTTGACATATTAGCAGGTGTTTGGTTGACTGATTACAAAATGCACTAAGTAAAACAGTGATTCTGGCAGTCCAAGATGGTTGCCATCAAAATATTCTACCTTCTATAGTTATCAACATCTGTCTATTTTAACTCAAATTACTTTTTATAACTTTAATGTTTGGGTGTTTCAGGTCTTTCTTCTTCATACACTGTCTTCTAGGAAACATGTAGCTAATCAGACCTCGGCTTATGTCCACATGACTAGCCAACTAGTTTTACCCAATGGTTTGGTCACTTTTCTACCATGCTGTCTCTCTCCCTCTCAAAGCCTGGCAAGCTAAAGACTCAATACAGAGACTGGGCCATAAAGCCTCTGCATCTGACTTCAACTGGCCACATCTTGTGCTTCATGTATCTGCTAAGTTTGCTTTCATAGTAACTTCCACCTTATATTCCAATGGAACTGCCGAGGACATCTTGTGGATTCAGAAAACAGTATGGTGTAAAACAGTATGTAACGGTGTGGTTGTGATGTACTGAGCTTTAGCTGACTCTCCAAAGTTATTGAGAGCTGCCAGTCTCTTGCCAAAGAAAGACTTCTGGGAGTCTCCTCTGCTCTGATGAAGGCTCTGATGAACTGCTGCTCAGGCTCCTTGGCAACTCTTCTCCAATTCCTCACCTGTTGAGAGTGGTTCTTCATATACCAAGAGTGGCCACAGGATTCTGGAAAACTACCCCACATATAGCACCATTACTTAAATATCCCCAGTAGTCCAGACCGGTTCATTGATCTGAGCCAGATTTTGAAATCAGCACAGTTGGATGATGGATGTGAATCCTTTAGCATGCTACACACCTTTCCTAGACCCATTACAGGCTTGTCAGTAATGGTTAGGATAGTTATGCCTGCAATACTGAAGCACAAGTGTGGAAATACCTAATTCATGCACAAGCATGAGAGCAACTGATTTGAAGAACATCAGTGTCACCTGATTACAAGTGAAATGTGCTACTTGAACAAAAACATCTGTTATATTTACCATGGTTCCTGCATTTCCAGTTTATTCACTACAGTCGGTTGTGAATTGCAGTATTTTACAGTCAGGGTCTGCAAGAGCTCCCGAAGATAAATGTCAATGACATTCATTAGATTTGTAAGAACACTTGCAAAGCCGCTTCTGGCGAGCTAGAGAAAGGCTTCAAAGTGTGTTCTGCGCCATAAATACACTACTATAAAGGTAAGAAAATACCTATTACCATAAATGGTAATAAATCCACACAGTTAATTTCAACTGAAACTGGATACCATTCATAGTATTAGTTTAAAGGCTTGTACATTAAATTATTACGTGATTTTATATGACAGTTTATCACATCAGTCTCTTTTTTGGCCATGATAAACCCATACGCTATAAATTTCAATATTGCTAACGCATTTCAGTTATGTTATCAGCATGTAAAAGTGTGTTTAGTGGTTTAATAATAATAATAATAATAATAATAATAATAATAATTCAGTACAGTGAACCTTTTCTCTCCCATACACTGGGCTGTGGTGTTTGAATTCTGTAGCCATTCCATTCAAAGAGTAATGACACTGTGCTTTTTACTGGTGTTCTCCAGTCTTCTGTGGTTTTGGGTTCAACTTGCTGATCTATTGTGAAATGTCTGCTAGTTACCTTTGTTTTTGTGGAATGGTGAAATGGCCGCGAAATAGGTTTGCTAACAGTCGTCTCCTGAGATCACTCTGAGCTGGGAAGCTGTGGAAGCTTACAGCTATTACATTTGAAGATGCTGTGCAGAGAGGGATATAGCAGTGCTCAGAATACTTCTTCATTTGTCTTTGAAAATATTCAGTATTAAATATCTTACAGTGGATATTCATTTTGATCGCTGACTAATATAAACAGTGCTACCAGAATTTCGGGAACCACAAAGTTTCAAATACAGAAATGTGTCATAGCCCTGAGTGCAAGGAGCCCACTGGCAAGTCACTGGCTCAGTTTATGTTCCCAGGATGTAAACCTCCATAAACTGAATATGACAACATTCAGTACCAGGACTTCCTCTGAACTAGGGTTAATGATAAATGAGTCTTCTCAGTTGTAATTGCTTCATGGCTTCTTCTGACCAATGAGATTCTTCAGGATTCTCCTCTCTCTTACATTATTGAAGTAAGGTTATATTCATTTGCCTGTTTGTTTGTCTATCTGTCTCTCTGTCTGTTGGTCTGGTGATCCATCTCATGTTCCAACTCTGCCCCCAGAAACACTAGAAAACACTATGAAAATGTAGAAATGTCAGCACTGTCAGCATGGTGTGTGAATTCTTGCTCTGACAGTTCCTCAACCTCAGCTACATCACTCCAGTTCATAATTGGTCTCAACTAGAGATGTGTGCAGAACTAAAAATCCCACTCACACAGTTAATGTTCACATTAATGTTCATGCTAATAAGCTTTATATCTGAAAGCTTGCTTGCACCCAGATAGAAGTAAAAACCTCCTGCTCACCAGCTTTTTGTTGTGTCTTATAGGATCCCAGTCCTGATACATACCTCTAGTTTATCAGCTCCTCTAGTATATAGCTCCTATTATTCGTATCTGTATTTGTACCTGTTTAGAACACATAATCTGTTCATCATAAAAAATGTATCCATATTGGGTTACATCCCTGACGCATATCTACACACACAAATATTCACACCACACACACACACGCACACACACACACACAGAAAAGGGATAATGGTAATAAAGAGAGACAAATGAGGCTCATATAATTGCACAGCGCTACTTATTCTCTCTCCATGTACACAAACACACACTACTGAAGCACACATTTATCATTCTTACACACTCATCGCTCTCTCAGGCTCACACACTCATACTGTCTCATGTACTGGTTGTTTGTGTGTGCGCTATATAATTCATTCTAAAAGCCTGCAGACAGCGCAGAGAGTGAGTGGGTAAGAGAGAGACAGAGAGAGCTCCTCACTGTCTCTCAGATGGACTTCAGAGACTTTGTTCCTTTTCCATGCTGGATTCTAAATGCAGAGAGAGTGAGACAGTCCTGGGTGAGACAGTCCTGGGTGAGACAGTCCTGGGTGAGAAGGCAACTGAGTGAGAGATGGCAGCGAGACAGGCTTGAGTCATAAATAGCACTGAGACCAGTCTGACTGAGAGATGGAAGTGAGACAGGTCTGAGTGGGAAATGGCAGTGAGACAGGTCTGAGTGAGAGATAATGTATGATGGCAGTAAGACAGAAGATGTGAGAAAGTTTTTTCTTCTTTCAGATTTAGAAGATTTCTAACCACTGCTAAGACAACATATCATAATTATACATAATTTATAGAAATGGAATAAGATTTTACACACACACACACTTGTTCATCTCCATTTATCAAATAATAAAAACTAAATATGTCCTGTGAGGAAAATTAAAAATGAGTGCGAGGTCTGTGTGTATGAGATCTGACTGTGAGGTATGAGTGTGAGGTATGAGTGTGTTTGAGAAATCTGAGTGTGAGGTATACACCGATCAGCCATAACATTATGACCACTGACAGGTGAAGTGTAATATTGATTATCTTGTTACAATAGCACATGTCAAGGGTTGAGATATATTAGGAAGCAAGTGAACAGTCAATTCTCGAAGTTGATGTGTTGATGTGTCCGATCCCACAGAAGAGCTACTGTAGCACAAACTGCTGAAAAGTTAAAGCTGCTCTGATAGAAAGGAGTCAGAACACACAGTGCAGAGCAGCTTGCTGCGTATGGAGCTGCGTAGCTGCAGAGCGGTCAGAGAGCCCATGCTGACCCTGTCCACCACCGAAAGCTCCTACAATGGGCAGGTGAGCATCAGAACTGGATCATGGAGCAATGGAAGAAGGTGGCCTGGTCTGATAAATCACATTTTCTTTTACATCATGTGGACAGCCGGGTGTGTGTGTGTGAGTGTGTGTGTGTGTGTCACTTACCTGGGGAAGAGATGGCACCAGGATGCACTATGGAAAGAAGGCAAGCTGGCGGAGGCAGTGTGATGCTCTGGGCAATGTTCTGCTGGGAAACCTCAGGTCCTGGCCTTCATGTGGATGTTATTTTGACACGTACCACCTACCTAAACATTGCTGCAGACCAAGTTACACCCCTTCATGGCAACGGTGTTCCCTAATGGCAGTGGCCTCTTTCAGCAGGATAATGCTCCCTGCCACACTGCAGAAACTGTTCAGGAACGGTTTGAGGAACATGGCAAAGAGTTCGAGGTGTTGACTCGGCCTCCAAATTCCCCAGATCTCAATCCAATCGAACATCTGGCCATCAAGTCCGATCCATGGAGGCCCCACCTCGCAACTTACAGGACTTAAAGGATCTGCTGTTAACGTCTTGGTGCCAGATACCACACACACCTTCAGGGATCTAGTGGAGTCCATGCCTCGACGGGTCAGAGCTGTTTTGGCAGCAAAAGGGGGACCAACACAATATTAGGCAGGTGGTCATAATGTTATGGCTGATTGGTGTAAGTTTGTGTGAGGTATGAATGTGAGGTCTGAGTGTGTATGAGATCTGAGTGTGAGGTCTGAGTGTGAGGTCTGAGTGTGTATGAGATCTGAGTGTGAGGTCTGAGTGTGAGGTGCGAGTGTGAGGTCTGAGTCTGTATGAGAGCTGAGTGTGAGATCTGAGTGTGAGATCTGAGTGTGAGGTCTGAGTGTGAGGTGTGAGTGTGTATGAGATCTGAATGTGAGGTGTGAGTGTGAGGTATTAGTGTGTATGAGATCTGAGTGTGAGGTCTGAGTGTGAGGTCTGAGTGTGAGGTCTGAGTGTGAGGTGGGGGTGTGTATGAGAGCTGAGTGTGAGGTCTGAGTGTGAAATCTGAGTGTGAGGTGTGAGTGTGTATGAGATCTGAGTGTGAGGTATGAGTGTGTATGAGATCTGAATGTGAGGTGCGAGTGTGAGGTCTGAGTGTGAGATCTCAATGTGAGGTGCGAGTGTGAGATATGAATGTGAGGTGTGAGTGTATGTGAGGTGTGAGTGTGAGGAAAAACCCCCTGAGATGACATGAGGAAGAAACCTAGAGAGGAAGCAGACTCTTCTGAGTGACACAGAGCAGCACGATTATGAGTCATTACTCACCAACAGCTGTATACCTTCAGCTCAAACAGTACTGAGTGTGTTGAAAGGACCTTTAGCACGAGCATCTTTTTTGATTTCATTAGAGTTTTCAGCTTTAAGTCTATAGCATGCAAGTGAAGTTATCCACTGAAGAACGGACGAGATTTAAGCATGAACTGTTTTCTGTTTCATTTTTTAGGCTGTCCGAGTGAGACCATTTTCAGCCATCTTTAGGGCATCTGTGTGGTACTATCTACTTCCTCAAATTTTGTGATTGTGGAGAAAAGTGTAGTTATAGATATTGGAGGAGATGGAATGGCTTAGTGATTATATAAACCAGAATATCACAGGACTGGAGATCTGTAATTAGCTCAGCTTTGTGGTGCAAGTATTTACACTGAGAACATCTTGAAAAATGCTCATCTCATGCCTGCCTACATGGTAAAATGCTTCTAATCTGAGAACTGCTCCATGTTTGCAGGTGTTCCTGCATGATGACATGCTATGCATCCATATAAGTGCTGTGCCCAAGGAAATGTATATTAAAAAAAAATAATAATAATGGGTGAACCTAGTGCCCATCATTCTGCAAACCTACACAAAAGATATAAATGCACAAAAGAGTAAGTGCAAATGAGCCACGGTTCAGAATTCTTCTAAGTTTTCTTAATGAAAACAAACCTGCAATTATGAGCCCCGCCCCCAAATTAGCCCAAAATCGGTACAACAGTCCTACGTTCTCCCAGAAATATCTTTTCAAGGCTATATGTACTCAGGGACATATTTTCTCATGACTCCATGTTTTCATTGCCGTATGTTCCCAGGTGTCGTATATTCTCAGGCTCTATATTCCTGTCTTGCTCGGGTTACTGTCTGTGTGGAGTTTCACATGTTCTCCCTGTGTCTGTGTGGGTTTCCTCAGGGTTTTCTGGCTTCCTCCCACCACCCAAAAACAAGCCAATAGGTTGACTGGCTACGATAACTTCCCCCCTAGCTGTGAATGCTCATAAAGTAAACCTTCGTGGTTCTCCAGCTGCCTCCTATGATGAAGAACTAAATTAACTATTTAATTGTTCTTGCCAATTCCTTAGATTCAGAGACTGCTGTGAGACTTGTTGTGTGTCATTTATCAGGTTCTCAGTGCTATTCTGCTGCATGTTGAATAAAACAGTTGAAGTGTTTTCAGAAACAATGTCATGGCCTCACTATCAGGAGACCAGAGACACGAACAGATTCACTGTGTGATCTATTCAGGATTTATATTTGCAGATCAACCAATGCTCAATCACATTAAAACAGCTGCATGTCCGATTTCCTGTGTACGTGTGTGTGTGTGTGTGTGTGTGTGTCTGTCTGTCTGTCTGTCTGTGTGACTGTGAGTGACTGACACACACAGACTTTCTACTTCAGTGGTTTGTGCTGACCGGAGTCACATTACACACACTCATCACCTGCTTGCACACCCTGATACTTCAGCACTGACACACAAAAACACACACACATACACACACACAGAGCAGTGTGTAACAAGTGTATAAAAAGAATATAATATGAAGGAGAGAGAGAGAGGAAGTGTGTGGGTGTTTTTTTTGTTTAATACATCATAACTGCTGAATGTATGTAATGTTTGAGACTACTAAATAGATAACATAAACCTTAGAGAGCAGAGAGCCCACTCTTAGACACACACACACACACACCACACACTGAGCTCATCATGACCTTTAAAACTGTTAGATTTGCATTAGCAGGACTTGTCTCGTCAGCCCTCTTTTCCTGCGATCATCACTCCACTGATTTTATTCCTTTATCCAACGTTTTTTATAGCACATGCTGTTAAAACCACACACAATAAAGTACTGACATATTGAACATTCCTGTATGACTGTGTGTTTATCCTAAAAGCCAGCTATATAGCAGTAATAATTCACAGTCTACGTATATATTGTGCAGTCTCAGGTCCTGATGTTGTAGTTTTTTTTGAGGTGTTTCTTAGTCTGGATTTTTGTTTTTTTTTCTTGCTCTCTTCATTTCTCATTTAAAACTCTGGCTCTTTTTCTTGACAACATTTAGACCATTAATGATTCATCTTTATTTGGCACAATGATAGAATGAGCTGACAGATGACAGCCTCAGCTACACTATATGACCAAAAGTATGTGCACCCCTGACCATCACACCCATATGTGGTTCTTCCCCAAACTGTTACCACAAAGCAGGAAGCACACAGTTGTATAGAACGTCTCTGTGTGCTGTAGCTTTACAGTTTCCCTTCACTGGAACTAAGAGACTGAAACCTGTTCCAGCATGACGATGCCCCTGTGCACAAAGCGAGCTCCATGAAGACATGGTGTGTGAAGGTTGGAGTGGAAGAACTCGAGTGTCCTGCACAGAGCCCTGACCTCAACCCCACTGAACACCTTTGGGATGAACTGGAACACCGACTGAACCCCAGACCTCCTCGACATCCCAACATCAGTGCCTGACCTCACTAATGCTGCTTTGAGACAATGACCTTTGTAAAAAAGCGCTATACAAATAAAAAAAAAAAAAAAAAAAAATGAATTAATGCTCTTGTAGCTGAATGAACACAAATCCCCACAGCCACGCTCCAACAGCAAAGGGGAATAAATCTGGAATGGGATGTTCAACAAAAACATTTGGGTGTGATGGCCTAATGGTTAGCGAGTCAGACTTGTAACCTGAAGGTCGAGTCTCGGGTCCGGCAGGGATTGTAGGTGGGGGAGTGAATGACCAGCGCTCTCTCACACCCTCAATACCACGACTGAGGTGAGACCCTTGAGCAAGGCACCGAACCCCCGACTGCTCCCCGGCACTGCACACTGCTCCGGGTGTGTGTTCGCGGTGTGTGTGTGCGCACTTGAATGGGTTAAATGCAGAGCACAAATTCCAAGTATGGGTCACCATACCTGGCCACATGTCACTTCACTTTCACTTTTTTATATCAAACTCATTACACAATAGCATGAATTTGTGATCAAATTTGTGACTGGATCCAAATTACAGACCAAAATAACACGCAGCTGTCAAATTAGTTTCTCTTCTCGAATACAAACTTCATGAACTTCACTTTGACACTTTCAGCTTGCATGTAAAACATCTGCAACATCAGCATCTTTGTGTGTGTGTGTGTGTGTGTGTGTTGTGAGAGAGAGAGACAGAGAGAGAGAGAGAGAGAATCACTGTCTGCTCTAAGAATAGCAACACATTGAGACTGAGTTTCTGCACTGAGATCAATAACGTTACAGCTCCAAGCTTGCTATTAATCACTGCCACGTTAACACCGACATCCTGCTCAACAACAACAACACGACGCTCCTATTACAACCGTCTGACACACGACTGTTCTACTGTGGCATTTATCAGAAATCTCCATTCACTGTTCCTCCGTCAGTTACAGATGATGGAAAAAGACTTGAAAACATTAAACAGTCATGTAGAACGTTTTCATACCTCTGAGTCGATGTGTCCAATCTAAATCAGAGCGATTTCATTTCATGATGCTCATAATTGTGTGTATGTGAGAGGGAGAGTGTTATGATTGTGTGTGTGTCTGTGTGTTTTGGTGTGGGTGTTTGCAACTCACCCGTTTGCGGAGGTTGTAGGTCAGCAACAGGTTGCGTGAGAAGTGGTTGGAGAATGGTGTGTAAAACTCCAGAACTTTCTGTAGCGCATCACGTTTAATTACATGCAGGTCGCAGTATGTTAGCGCTCTCACGTTAGCACATGACTGCGCTAACGTCACCTCCTTCCAGAACACATCTCCAAATACATCACCTTTTCCTATACACACACATGCACACACACATACACATGTTAACATGTATACACTCACATATAGATGTACACACACAAACACACACATGGACACACACACCATTATACACAATCACAGGGATACATGCAGTCAATACAGTATTAATTGTTGTATAACTCTGTATCTGTCCTTCTCGGTTTTTCTCACCAGCTCTCTGTCCTCTGTTTTTACCTGCCTTGTCTTTACTTGCCTCAATATTTCTCTTTTCTCATTTTTTCTCTTTCTCTAACTTTATAAATCTGTGTGTAATACTGTCAGTGTGGGATCAGCATCTGTGAGCGTTTTCTGTGTGTGTGTGTGTGTGTGTGTGTGTGTGTGTGTGTGTGTCAGATCAAATAAAGTATCTGGTCATTCGGGAAAGGCGACGGTTTATCTCACTTTCCACTCAGCTGATTACAGAGCAAATGAAATATTCAGCCAGACTTTTACTATGCAGGAACCAAACATCTCACACACACACACACACACACACACATACACATGGTTAATGAGCGCAGGCTGCAGATGATATGTCAGGTGGAGGAGAGAAGGAGACGTTCTGATGGGAGAAATATTCCCTCTGTCCCTCAGTGGAGTGACTGAATAAACACAACACGGCTCAGTTCTCCCACAGGACACCGTTAGACTGATGAGCTCACAGGTGTGTGTGTGTGTGTGTGTGTGTGTATGTGTGTGTGTGTATGCGCAGGTGTGTGTTTGACATGCTGTCAGGAAACACTCTGTTTTGTGGTCTTTATCGCTTTATTGGTAAGTGAGGTGAATCATTTAAAGGAAGTATTCTTTAAGTCCCATAAGTGTTCTCTTCACATCCGTCTCACTGTCAGACCTGTCTGTCTCTCAGACCTGTCTGTCTCTCAGACCTGTCTCTCTCTAACACACAGTCACTGAGACCAGGACTCTCTTTAAATGAATAGTTTTGTTTTTGTTGTTTTTTTTAAAAAAAAAAAAATAATAAAATACCCTTTCTCAGATGCCTTCTCTGATTTAAAGTGATTTATGCTTAGCTATACACACACACACACACACACACACGCTAGTCTCCACCTCATACACTCACATACACAGCGCACACTCAGGCTAAGTCAATTTAGCATGCTAATGCAGCATGATTAGATAAGAGCATGTCCACAAACTCAGTTTATAAAGATCCAATCTGTCCAAGTGTCCATTGTCCAAGTGGGAGAGATAATGGTTCCAGGTGTGTGTGTGTGTGTGTGTGTGTGTGTGTGTGTGTGTGTGTGTGTGCGTTTGAGAGTGTGTGTTATATACTGTTTTTCTGTGCCCAATTTTTAAAAATAGGAAAGTCTTAAAATTTCATTTTTACTCACATTTTCTTCCTCCATCACCCAATCCCCCACCCCCCCCCCCCAACCCAATCCCCCCCAACCCCCCCCCCCCCCCCCCCGTCTCTATCTCTCTCTGTGTGTCTCTTTCTTTATAAGTCTCTCTCTCTCTCTCTCTCTCTCACCCAGTATGGCGACAACCTCATCATCCTGGATGACCTCGAGTGACCCTGAGACGACGAAGCACAGTGTGTCGACGCTTTCCCCCGCGTGGTAAATCAGGTCCCCTGGTGCGCAGTGGATGGTCTGGAACTCCATGGCGAGCGCTCGCAGACAGCCATCGCTGGCCAATCGGAAAGCGGGATGTTCCTTAAATACCTTCCTGTTCAGGTGCACACAGATATCAGCTCGCATGTCTTTAGGACAGATCTGCAGCACCTGAGGACCAAGACAATGTCACCTAAAAGTTAATATTCACGTACATCATATCTGTATGCATGTGAATATAAACTTCACGTCTGTGTGTGTGTGTAGTGTAAGGAGGTTTGACAGTCGTCATAACACACTGTTTGATAAGTTAAAGTCTCCAGGATTTTACTTTGTATCTGGATCTGGAAACACACACACACACACACACACTTTGTACCTTGTCTGTGTCAATCCCCCTGGACATGGACCAGGTGGAGGCGATGTAGTCCATCACTCTCTCACTCAGGCCTTTAGGAACCTGGTAGAGTTTGAGGAAATCTCGCACACTGTTCAGCATCTCGTGATAACGGTTAGTGTTGGCATACATCTGCTGGAAGATCGTGGTCACGTTACCAAAGATGGTGGCATAGAGGAGTGCTAGAGAGAGAGAAAGAGAGAGAGAGAGAGAGAGAGAGAGAGAATATTATCAAGTGTTGATAACGGCACTGATTTAACACAGCAGTCAGATGCTGTTCATTTTCAATCAGAATTGAGCTTCACAGAGTCAGAAGTGGGCGTGGTCAGACAATAAACTTGATCTGCATTTATACAAAATAAAAGTGAAGTGATGTGGCAAAAATAAAATGACACTCTTTTCCTCTTTGTGGAACAGTGGATTATTTACTATCGTATTTAAACTTCAATTTACCAAGCTAGCTAGCTATTTAGCTTTTTATATCTATCTATTCCTGTGATGTAACTGTAGCCGGTTGGCTAAGTTCAGTACTTAACTGAACTTAAGTTCAGTTCGGGGCAATGCAGTGGTGTTGTCTCCTCACAGCTCCAGGGTTCCCAGTTTGATCCTGAGCTTGGGTTACTGTCTATGTGAAGTTTCACATGTTCTTCCCATGTCCATGTGGGTTTCCTCCAGGTTATTCCAGTTTCCTCCCACCTCCCAAAACTATGCTGGCTATGGTGGATTGGCTATGCTAAATTACCCCTATGTGTGAATGTGTGTGTGGTGCCCTGTAATTATTTAACTTTTGTCCCATCCAGGGTTATTCCTGCCTCACACCCAGTGTTCCTGGGATAGACTCCAGATCTACCACCCTGAAAAGGATAAAGTGTTTAATGAAGAGCTGTATCAGGCATTTCCCGCTGGACAGAAAACCTTGGGCAAACCCAGGAATCCTCCAGGAGGAGCTAGAATCTGTGGCTGGGCATCGAGAAGTCTGATCTTCTCTGGCTGTCTGAACGAATGAATGAAAAATAAAAGCTAATTTTCAGTCAGTTCCACTGGACACATGAAAGCTGCATGTTAGCATGTGACATGACCTTTCAACACTAACTAGGTCCACTGTGGAAGCAGTTAGCACTTAGCTAACATGCACACTCTCTCAATAAACAATACAGCATTGTGATGCTCGCTTGTTGCCAGGAGCTCCCACACCACTTATGTTATTATATAGCAATTTTTATTCTGTACCATTTGGCTGGAAAGATTCTCTCTCTCTCTCTCTCTCTCTCTCTCTGTGTGTGTGTCTGTCTGTCGGTTTTGCACCTGTTAGCTGGTGGAGCGAATACATAACTCGTAGAGAGAGAGAGATGTAGAGACAGACACAGAGAGAGGGTGAGAGACATATGTGATGAATGGTAGTGAGTGAGGAACAGAGGGGGGTAAAGCGATGAACAAATGTAAAGGAAAATAACATAATAACAAGCAGTAAATGATTTTCTAAAGTGGGTTAGCAGTGTCAATAATGGATGGTGTTACAGTAAAAATCTAATCAGCTTCTTTTACACACACACACACACACACACACACACACTGCATGTGAGTTTTAAAGTGATTGAGTTACAGTTAATGTATTTAGTGTTTAAGTGAGATGGTTCTGCTGCTCTGTTCTTAATATCATCATTAAAATCTCATATTGATTATTTTTCTTTTTTTCTTCTTCTTTTCAGTAGTGTAAACAGAGTTCAATTTAAATTATCAGTTTTAATTATCTAGTGCTTTTAACAATAGTTTTAATAACATTGTCACAAAGCAGCTTAATAGATAGTCTGGATATAAATTTTAAATTTAAATATATCCCTAATGAGCGAGCCAGGGGTGGAACCTTGAGAGGAACCAGACTCAAAAGACAACCCATCCTCATCTGGGTGACAGCAGAAGTTCTGAAGTTCTCTTGTATCTTGGATCCCTTGTAACTGAAGTTGTCAACTGTTCAATTATGGAGACTTGAGTGTAAATTGTTCTTAACAATTGCTGTCTTTAGGCCATCCAAGGACGATCATCCACAGCCAGGATTATGGTTTCTAAGTGGTACCATCCACTTATAATCTCATGGTGATCTTTAGGCTGTCCGCCTAGGGCCATCCTCAGCAGTGAGTAGTTTTCAGGTGATGAGAACTCCAACCAGAAGCAGGGGCTCAGGATGGATCAGGCAGTTCCGCTGAGCAGAAGGGATCAGGATCACTGGTATCTCAAGAGTAACATGTAGTTCAGTGTCTGAGCTACACATTCACAGCTATTCAGGCAGGTAAGCTACCATTCCTGCCATGCATACTGTCCAAAAGTAAGTGCCCCCCACAGACATGCACTGATTTTCCCTGATATTAAAATATCTGTGAATTCCTGCCATGCTCTCTGTGTTCCTGGGATAGTCTCCGACTCTAACACCACCCTGACCAGAATAAAGTGCTAACTGAAGATGAATGAATGAATGTTTTGAAAAATTTACATGACAGAATTTAAAGAGAACAGTATATAATTTTTAATATAATTATTATTTTTTTTAATTCATTTGATATCAAATACTTTTATATTTACCAAAAATGTGTTCTAGTGCTTTGTCTAACTAATGACCCATACACAAGCTAAAGTAAGTGACTGTGTGTGACTTTAAAAGCATGCTCCTGTTTTAAACTCGTTTTCATAATTAGCTTCTTAATGTTAGCTGTAGCTTCTGTGGTGAATTTATCACCAACTGCAAAAAAAATCATTGGTGTTGTGTTTTTTTTTTGTTTCAGTTAAAACAAAGGTTTTTAGTTGGGCTTTGGAGTGGGATATATGAGGCAGTGCGTTCTCCAAGTTAATGTGTTGAAAGCAGGAAAAATGGGCAAGCGTTATGATCTGGGCGACTTTGATAAGGGCCAGATTGTGACGATCTGGTCAGAACATCTCCAAAACGGCAGGTCTTTTGGGGTGTTCCTGGTATGCAGTGGTTAGTTCCTACCAAAAGTGTCAAGGCTTACTAGTGCACTTCTGAAAAATTTAATGCTGGCTCTGATAGAAAGGTGTCAGAACACACAGTGCAGCGCAGCTTGCTGCGTATGGGGCTGCGTAGCTGCAGAGCGGTCAGAGAGCCCATGCTGACCCACCCAAAGCTCCTACAATGGGCAGGTGAGCATCAGAACTGGACCATGGAGCAATGGAAGAAGGTGGCCTGGTCTGATGAATCACGTTTTCTTTTACATCATGCGGATGGCCGGGTGTGTGTGTGTCGCTTACCTGGCGAAGAGATGGCACCAGCATGCACTATGGGAAGAAGGCAAGCTGGCGGAGGCAGTGTGATGCTCTGGGTAATGTTCTGCTGGGAAGAACACCCCTTCATGGCAACGGTGTTCCCTAATGGCAGTGTTCTCTTTCAGCAGGATGATGCTCCCTGCCACACTGCAGAAATTGTTCAGGAATGGTTTGAGGAACATGACAAAGTGTTCAAGGTGTTGACTCGGCCTCCAAATTCCCCAGATCTCAGTCCGATCGAGCATCTGTGGGACGTGCTGGACAAACAAGTCCGATCCATGGAGGCCCCACCTCACAACTTACAGGACTTAAAGGATCTGCTGTTAACGTCTTGGTGCCAGAAACCACTCACTCCTCTAGTGGAGTCCGTGCCGGATCAGGGCTGTTTTGGTGGCACAAGGGGAACTACACAAGATTAGGCAGGTGGTTTTAATATTATGGCTGTTCATTAACCCAACCACAGAAGCTAAAATGATTTCTTTCCTGTTCACGTGGCCTCTTTATGCTTGAGCAAAACTCCAGCTACTTACAATTTTATCCTGATTTATATTTACTATTTCAGTAGTTTATGTAGTAATGGTGAAAAAAATACCACATAAAAACCCTCATGGGTTTTTAACGGTGAAAGGAATGAGAATTACGAAAAGGTAGGTGAGCTGTATTTTTATCCAATTTTAAAATTTTTATACTCATTACTCACTCATTAACACATTGAAAATCCACGAATACAGTTTGTGATGTTTTTCGTGTTTGTATGATAAAATATCATGATATTATAAACAGGAAAATATAAGACCAAGTTTATTTGATCTAGCTGAACATCATCCATAGAACTCATGGCTATGTGATTGGCAGTTACATTAGATGACAATAAAGGCCATTTTAATCTATTTTATTAACCTAAACGTGATACTAGTGGTGTTTCTGCACATCGCTGTCAGTTTTTAAACTTGCTGAAGTCACAGTGGAGCTAAACACAAACCACAATCTCACCTTATTAATGAACAAAACTCACCAACACTCGTGTGTCAAAACAAAAGCTCTGTGGAAGCGCTGCTCTGTCTTTCCTACACAGCATTAGCACTATGATGAATTGTTTGTTACTGTGGAGACGCTGTTGTCAGAGAGCTGACAGACCCACACAGTTCTGATCTGGCAAAAAACAGGATTTCTGTAGTTTTTTTTATTTAATTACATTATAAAAAGTGATACATATTTCTTGTATCTACCTTTTGCAAATGCTTATTTAATAACAGAAGTTTCATGTCACAACAATCATTTAGATCAGAATTCATGTTTCCAGGCTTTTTGCTTTTGCTTGTTTTACACATGAAAAGCCTCAGCACAACACTTACATTGGCTTTTATTGCAGGAAAAAACATTGTTATTTTATTTCTCCATTGTCTGTGAAAATGTTAAATAATTTTACAATGACGTATGTTATGTAGTGATTGTTCAGGGTTGCCAGATTCGGTAGGCTCACCCACAACTGGACCATTTTAAACATTCTGAGCCAAAAACATATCGTCATGTGATTAGTCAGAATGAAATGATTGACACATTTGTGCTCCACTTCGAAAGGAGGAGACATACATACTTCTGTTCAGCAGCAGCCATTCTCCGTTTGTATGTGTGTGTGTGTGTGTGTGTGTGTGTGTGTGAGAGAGAGAGAGAGAGAGAGAGAGAGAGAGAGAGAGAGAGAGAGAGAGAGAGATTATGTGCCCTGGCATGCAGAGTGACAGACTCAGCTGGTTTTAGGACCGATTTGGCTCAGAGGTGACAGCAAGTGTCTGTATATCTCTCTCTCTCTCTCTCTCTCTCTCTCACACACACACACACACACACATTAAGAGAGATGGTACAGAGTGTCCATACACTACACAGTACACTTCTCTGTAAACTAAATTGTACACTATACTGTGCACTTCATTGTACATTACACTGCACAATACACTGTACACTACACTGCACACTTTACTGCACACTACACTGATTATTGTAATGCCTTTCTGTGTGGATGTTCCAGTAGATGCATAAACAAGCTCCAGTTAGTCCAGAATGCAGCAGCAAGAGTTCTTACTAGAACCAGAAGAAATGACCACATCACCCCTATCTTATCCACACTGCACTGGCTCCCAGTAAAATTTCGTATTGATTATAAAATACTACTATTGACCTATAAAGCAGTGAATGGTCTTGCGCCACAGTACCTGAGCAAACTTTTGGTGTTTTATGATCTGCCACACCTACTTAGATCAAAAGGTGCAGGCTATTTGTTGGTACCTCGAATAGTGAAGGCTGCAGCAGGGGGTAGAGCTTTCTCTTACAAAGCCCCACAGTTATGGAACAGCCTTCCACTTAGTGTTCGGGGCTCAGACACAGTCTCAGTGTTTAAGTCTAGGCTGAAAACATATTTGTTTAGTCAAGCCTTTAGTGAATAGTTTTTTCTTAGGTACAGGGGCAGGTCTGGAGGGTTCACAGGCATAGAGTGTTGTGGTGAACTGGGATGTTTGGATGCTGTCGCCCAGCCACTCTCACACGTTCACTCAGGTTTGTTGACAGGGAGTGGCTGCTGCTTTATGTCCCAGGGTGCCCTCGTGTCTGTGTTAGCTTCTGGCTGTCCCTTTTAGTTATGCTGTCACAGCTAGTCTTGCCGGAGTTCCTGCTTGCACTCTGCATGCAAAGTACATTGTACTTAACCATTAGAGGACAAAAGCTTAACTAACAATCTTTTCCTTTCTCTCCATCTCTCTCTCTCCCTCACTCTCTGTCGAGCTACACATGCTACTTCTGAGATACCAGTGATCCAGACACCTTCTGCTCCTCCTTGCTGCCTGACCCATCCTGATGCCCTACTTCTGGTTGGAGTTCTCATCGGTTGAGGTCACTCACTGCTGCTGGGGCCCCATATTGACGGCCTGAAGAACCATTTGGATTGCTGGGGATGGTGCCACATGGGGGCTGTGGAGATGGCTTGGGGATCACATATGGGGAGCTGTACTGTAATGGCTTGGGACTGTGATTGCTGTAGTGGCTTTGGGGCTGCAGTTGCCACGAGCACCTTCATACTCAGGACTCCATCAGTGGACAGTGGACAGATTTTAACCAACCGGACTTCTTGTGAAAACTGTGATGAATTTATTGGTTGCACATTTGCACTATTTGTCCATATAGTACACAATAATAGAAGGGAATGATTTATAATTGCACTATCCATTGCACCCAGATGAGGATGGGTTCCCTTTTGAGCCTGGTTCCTCTCAAGGTTTCTTCCTCATATTGTCTCAGGGAGTTTTTCCTTGCCACCGTTGCCTCTGGCTTGCTCATTAGGGATAAATTCACATATTTACAATATATATATTTTTTAATCCAATTATTTATGTAAATCTGCTTTGTGACAATGTCCATTGTTAAAAGCGCTATACAAATAAAATTGAATTGAATTGAACTGTACACTACACTGGACACTATACTGTACACTACACTGCACCCTACATGGCACACTACACTGTACACTACACTGTACCCTTCACTGCACACTACATGACACACTACATTTTACACTACACTATGCACTACTCCATAGACTTCACTGCATGACTTCACTCTCATCCATGTTATGCAGAAAAAAAAATTAATCATAGGTTGTATTTGGGCCACAGCAGCTATTTGTTTACATTTAGCCATCCTAATTAAAATGTTTTAATGTAACTTTATTTAAACCAAAACATTTAATTAACTCTTAATTTTGTAAAAGTAAACTTACATTTAAATTTCTTTAGTTGGCACAGTTCATTTACATCAGCATTTGTAATGTACAAGATGTTATACACATACCTCATTTCTCTGTACAATGCACCTTCTATATTTTCATTTGCACTGAGCTGGTCTCTACTTTCTCTGCCTCATACCTTGCACATGTGTGTGTGTGTGTATAGACATATATATATATATATATATATATATATATATATATATATATATATATATATATATATATATATATTGCTATTTACTTCTGGTTAGATTCTAACTGCATTTCATTGGCTCTGTACTTGTACTCTGCACAATGACAAAGTTGAATCTAATCTAATCTTCATGTGAAAACTAATGAATTCCCTGGTTAAACAATTGCACTATTTTTATCCTGAATATATTTATTTCTGTAAAGCTGTTTTGTGACAATGTCAATTGTTAAAAGAACTATACAAATTAAATTGAATTGAATTGAGATTCTTTGGCTGCTGGTATCATGCCCTCCCCGGCAGGCGCAGGATTCTTTTTCAAGGAGAAAAAGGATGCATAGATTACCGGCACCTTGCATAGATTACCGGCGCCTCAACAAGGTGACTATCAGACTGCTACCCTCTTCCACTCATGTCTACAGCTTTTGAGCTACTGCAAGGAGCAACTGTATATACAAAATTGGACCTCAGGAACACATGCCACCTGATCTGGCTGGAGATGAGTGGAAGACTGCATTCAACACCCCAACAGGTCACTATGAGTACCTGGTCATGCTGTTCGGCCCCAATGCCTCAGCAGTCTGCCAGGCCCTCATCAATGACGTCAAGCAACTACTTTGTCTTTGTCTACGTAGATAACACCCTCATATTTTCCAAGTCGCTCCATGAATGTCAGTCAGGTCTGGCAAGTCTTGCAACACCTCCTGTGGAACCCTTTGTACGTAAAGCCAGAGAAGTGCAAGTTCCATGCCACAGAGGTCTCCTTCTTGGGGTTAATTGTATCTAAGAGCAGTCTCCAGGTAGATTTCAAGGAGACTAAGGCAGTCAGTGACTGGCTTACACCCTCTTCTGTTAAAGAAGTTCAGTGCTTTCTGTGCTTTGTAAACCTTTACCAGCAGTTTATCCACAGTTTCAGCTCTGTAGTGGCTCCTCTCACAGCCCTGACTAAGAAATCTTCCTCCTGGTTTGTCTGGACCTCCAAAGCAGAGGAGGCCTTCTCCAAGCTCAATAGGTGTTCACTTCAGCTCCAGCCCTAATCCTGCCTGACCTGCCCCTCCCCTTCATTGTGGAAGTAGACGTTTAGAGGTGGGTGTTGAAGGGGTGCTGTCTCAGCAGTCACCTGACAACAATCTCCACCTTCTTTTCACACCGGCTGTCTCCCTCAGAACTTAATTACGATTTTACAACAGAGAACTGCTGACCATCAAGTTGGCCTTGGAGGAGTGGAGGCACTGGTTGGAAGAGGCCCAACAACCATTCAACAACCACAAGAATCTCGAATATATCCAGCAGACCAAGAGACTAAACCCCCATCAGGCCAGGTGGGCACTGTTCTTCAACCATTTTCCAAGAACCTCAGACTGGATGCCCTTTCCTGGCTTTTTCAACCACCAGTGCTGAACTGAGACGCTGAACCCATTGTCCCCAGTTCCATCATTGTAGCCCCAGTTCGCTGTGGAATTGAGATGGTTGTCTGACAGGCACAGCAGGGAGAGCCAGAGCCAGGATGTCCTCACAACCAACTTTTTGTGCCTGCTTCCATATGTGCCCAGGTACAGCAATGGGGCATGGACCCTGAACTTCGTCAAGATGTGCTTTTGGCGGCCAAGCATGGAAGCAGATACACAGGGCTTTGTGGCTGCTTGTACCACCTGTGTTCAGAGTAAAGATCCCCGACAACGTCCCCAGGGACTACTCCATCCACTACCCATCCCCAAGCAACTATGGTCCCACATATTGCTAGAATTCATAAGAAGACTACCCACCCCTCAAGGTAATTCTATTATTCTAGTGGTTATTGATAGATTCTCCAAAGCATGCTGTTTGATTAATTTACCTAAACTTCTCTCTGCTTAAGTCACTGTTGAACTAATGTGTATGCATTTTATAGTGTATTCTGAGTCTATGGTCTCCCACTGGACCTGGTGACTGATCAGGGGCCGCAGTTTACCTCCCAGTTCTGGCAGGCATTTTGTAAGCTGATCGGGGCATTGGACAGCCTCTCCTCTGGTTTCCATGCATCCACTAACCCAAGATCCTGGAACGAATACCTCCTGTGGTCAGAGTATGCACACAACACTCTATTCAATTCACTTCAATTTTATTTGTATAGCGCTTTTAACAATGGACATTGTCACAAAGCAGCTTTACAGAAATAAATGGATTCACAAAAATATATATATATTGTAAATATGTGAATTCATCCCTGTGAATTTATCCCTAATGAGCAAGCCAGAGGCAACGGTGGCAAGGAAAAACTCCCCAAGATGACATGAGGAAGAAACCTTGAGAGGAACCAGGCTCAAAAGGGAACCCATCCTCATCTGGGTGCAATGGATAGTGCAATTATAAATAAATCCCTTCTATTATTGTGTACTATATGGACAAATAGTGCAAATGTGCAATCAGTAAATCAATCACAGTTTTCACAAGAAGTCCAGTTGGTTAAAATCTATCCACTGTCCACTGATGGAGTCGTGAGTACGAAGGTGCTCGTGGCAACTGTAGCCCCAAAGCCACTATAGCGATTGCAGTCCCAAGCCATTACAGTACAGCTCCCCATATGTGATCCCCAAGCCATCTCCACAGCCCCCATGTGGCACTATCCCCAGCAAACCAAATGGTTCTTCAGGCCGTCAATATGGGGCCACCCCGAGCAGCAGCGAGTGACCTCAACCGATGAGAACTCCAACCAGAAGTAGGTCATCAGGATGGGTCATGATCAATGGTATCAAAAGCTGCACTAAGGTCAAGCAACACAAGCAAGGAGACACAACCCTGATCAGAGGCCAGTAGTAAGTCATTTACAACTTTAACCAGTGCTGTCTCTGTGCTATGATGATGCCTAAATCCTGACTCATACATTTCATGAATGTTATTCCTATGTAAGTATGAGCATAGCTGCTGTGCTACAACCTTTTCTAGGACCTTGGAGATAAAGGGGAGGTTTGATATTGGTCTACAGTTAGACAGCTGACAGGGGTCAAGGTCAGGTTTTTTAATCAGGGGCTTGATAACTGCTAATTTAAAAGATTTAGGTACATAGCCAATGCTAAGGGAAGAACTGATTATCTTTAAAAGAGGTTTGATTGTTTCAGGAATTATCTGTTTGAGGAAATAAGTAAGTAAAGGATCTAGTATACAGGTTGATGATTTTGATGATGAAATTAGTGAAATTAGTTCAGTTTCTTCAAGGGAAGTAAAACATTGTAATTGTTGATCTGATATTATTATATTATCATTTACAGGGTTAGTTATAAAACTGTCCGGTTTTAAATTAATAGTCTGAATTTCTTGCCTGATATTTTCAATTTTACCCTCGAAAAAATTCATGAAGTCATCGCTGCTATATAATGATTGTTATTATATATAATATAATTTTGCTACAGTATTAAATAAGAATCTAGGATTATTTCTGTTATCTTCAATTAGGGTGAAGAGATACATTGATCTAGCAGCACTAAGAGCTTTCTTATAGCTCTAAAGGCTCTCCTTCCATGCTATTTGAAATACTACTGATTTAGTTTGACGCCATTTACGTTCTAGTTTTCGAGTGGACTGTTTTAAAGTTCGTGTGTGATCGTTATACCAGAGTGCTAGCTTTTTCTCCCTAATTATTTTTCTTTTAAGTGGAGCTACCTTATCTAGCGAGTTGCAGAACATTGATTCTAAGCATTCAGTTGCCTGGTCAACTGCTCCCTGGGCGTCGCAGCAAAAAAGGCTGCCCACTGCTCCGGGTGTGTGTTCACGGTGTGTGTGTGTTCACTACTGTGTGTGTGCACTTGGATGGGTTAAATGCAGAGCACAAATTCCGAGTATGGGTCACCACACTTGGCCACAGGTCACTTCACTTCACTTCACTTCAAGTTCTTTGGGATCAGACGGTGAACCAATCATAGTTGATAAATCTGGGAGATTACTGATTAAACTCTGTGCAGTTGTTGACGTGAAAGTACGTTTGACATGGTGACGTGGCAAGGTGCATATATTATGATTAAGACACATTTTAAATGAGATGAGGTAATGATCTGAGATAGCTTCAGACTGTGGACATGAGACTATATTTTCTATATTTAATCCGAATGTTAGTATTAAATCAAGAGTGTGACCACCACTTTGAGTGGGACCTATTACATTCTGATTAACTCCTACTGAATCTAGAATGGACACAACTGCTGTTCTCAGATGGTCTTCTGGATTATCAAAATGAATATTAAAGTCTCCAACAATTAATGCATTGAACTTATTACTAGGTTTTTGTGTGATGCCTAGATTATCATTAAAGATGACAGCGACGCCTCCTCCTTTGCCAGTTAGACGGGGCTGATGTATGTAACTGTACCCGGGAGGACTAGCTTCATTTAATGCTACAAACTCGTTTGATTTAATCCACGTTTCTGTTAAACACGGTACATTAAACTCCTGATCAGTAATAGTTTCATTAACAATAAGCGCTTTAGATGTAAGAGATCTAATATTCAACAGTCCTAGCTTCAGATCAATGGTGCTGACTATGCATTCAGTTTGATTTAATTTTATGTTAATTAGGTTACTAAAACAAACTGTCTGAGTATGTCTATAATTTTGTTTAGCTCAGGGAACAGACACAGTCTCAATACGGTGGAACCTGAGTGATGACTCAGTGCAGCGGTTTAGCCTGCTTTTCTGCTCCCTGGCCTTGGTTCTGGATTTTCACCGATTAACTAGGCCTGTTCTGAGACTATGTGCTATGCTGCAAGAAATGAGAGCAGCACCTTCCCGAGTGGGATGGACACCGTCCTGCCCTAACAGGCCAGCCTTGCCCTCAAAGTTAGTCCAATTATCTATAAAGCCCACATTGTTTTTGGAGCACCACCTGGACATCCAGCAGTTCAGCGACCATAACCTGCTGTAAGCTACATTGCCACGCCGCATTGGGATGGGGCCAGAGCATATTACAGCATTGGACATCGCCTTCGCTAATTTACACACCTCTACCATGTTACTCTTAGTAACCTCAGACTGACAAAGGCGTATATCATTAGCTCCTACATGAATAACTATCTTTGAGAACCTGTGCTTGCCTAAGACCCTAAGATTACCTGCTATGTCAGGTGCCTTGGCTCCCTGTATACACCTAACTAAAGCTGCTGGTGCCCCTAAAGGCCTAGCTAATTTCACGTGCCGCAAGATACAGTCACCTATAACCAGAGCTCTTTCAGGTTTCTCAGCGGGTGCTTCACTGAGGAGAGCAAACCTGTTGGACACGTGAAGCGGAGAGGAGTGGTGCTCCCGTGGGCAAGCCTTAGCGTTAGCTTTGGCTTTGCGATTATGCCACCGAGTCGTCACCCATTCGCCCCGCTGTGAGGGCTCTAATGCTGGAGTTGGGGGATTACTAACTCCGCCTAAGGCATCCAGACTTTCCGTTACAGAAACTACGCTGCTCTCACTCTCACTAACCCTCTCTAGAGACTGGATGCACACCTCTAATGCTGTAATCTTCTCCGTCAGAGAGTGCCAGTTTGGTTAATAGCTCCTGCTGTTCCCAGAGCAGGAGCCAGAGGTCAGGGTCCCTTCAGCACAGAGGTTTGTCCGTTGCTGTTGCCACACCTGGGCAAGGGTGTGGAGGGCCCTACAACAGGCCCCTCAGCACCAGCAGCTCCAGGCTAACTGCCTCAACTCTTCGCCCTGGACAGAGGGTTTAGCTCTCCACCCAGGATCTTCCCCTGTGGGTAATGTCCCATAAACTGGCCCCCCAGTTCATCGGTACTTCAAGGTGCTGCAGAGGGTAAATCCAGTTACATACTGTCTTCTTCTTCCATGCAGATCACTCCCACCATGTTTCCTGTCTCAAACCTGTGCCCACCAGCCCCTTTTTCCCCTGCCACCCACCTTCCCCCACCCACATCTCATCAATGGCCAGCTTGCCTTCACTGTCCGCTACCTGCTGACTCTCATGTGGTCTGTGGGCACATCCAGTACTTGGTGAACTGAGAGGGTTATGGCCCAGAAGAACACTCTTGGGGTCCTGCCCGGAACATTCTCAACCAGGACCTAATTCGTCTCTGGGAGTTTCTCTGCAATTGAGTCCAGCCTAGCCTGTTGAGCCGTGGTTAAGACATCACCACCACTACCAGGGTTCAGTTCCTGTCCAGGGTTACCAACCCTTACAGATGTGTTGGTAAATTACTGGGAAAACAGTGTGATGTTAAGCGAGAGAAGAGTCAAGAGATTCTTCATCCTCTATATCTATTAGGCTAACCCCTAAATATCAATAGCAAAGCTGTGTGTGTTACACTCTAGAAAACACTTAGAACTCTAACTGGCAGATATTTTACACCACACACACACACATAGAGACAACTTAGAAGCCTTTATTTGTCACATATATAACCATACAGTGAAAATCTTTTCTACACTTATCCCAAATCCAAATTTAAATACTATACATTTAGAAATGGTGTGTTATTCACTGTGATGTGGTTTTTCACTTCATGCTCTTCTAAAAACAGAGCAGTCTTTTGAGCTGAGCACTGAAACAGGAGTTTCTGTTCTTTTTAACTCGTAGACATAAATATTGCATTCTTACTTTCTGCTTGCTAAACACTTGACTGCTGAGTTTGTGTGTGTCTGTCCTTTGTGACTGGATAAGAAGAGACAGATTCATCAAAGAATACCAGATCATTAGGAATTCATGACTATTTAAAAATTCATCTGTTTGTTTGGCACAGAAGTTCATGAAGGTCTGAAATAATTTCCCAAACAACATCTCACTGTCCTCATATCATGACATCATTTCTTGTCTGAAGTCTCTGATTAGTTTCCGCAGGATATTGAAACTATAACTACTGCAACCCATTAAAATGTCACCAGCAAAGTGAGTAGTTACACCACCTCTATCTCCTAACACCACCTCATTTTCCTTACACCACCGCTGTCTCTTAACACTACCTAACACCAACTCCATCTCCTTACACCACCTCCAGCTGCTAACATCATCTCCATCTCCTAACATCATCTCTATCTTCTAATATCACCTCCATCTCCTAACCCCACCTCCATCTTCTAAGACAACCTCCGTTTCCTAACACCACCTTCCTCTGCTACCACTGCCTCCATCTCCTAACACCGGATCCATCTCCTAACACCGCCTCCATCTCCTAACATCACCTCTGTCTCCTAACATCACCTACAACTGCTAACACCACCTCCATCTCCTAACACCACCTCCATCTCCCAACACCACCTCTGTCTCCTAACACCATCTCCATCAATTAACACCACCAAAAATGATCATGTGCAGTGTTGGAGTTCAGTCACACACAAAAGGAAGAATAAAGGTTTATCAGATTGTGTTTTTAATTGTGTCTTAGTTTTTATTGCCTATGGTTTGCTGTGCTCACCATGCCCTGCAGGGGTGTGTCCTCCATACCATGATGTAAATGGGTGAAGTGTCTGACTCATCATCTCCTGTCTGTCTCCATCACTATTAAGAAATAAAAATGGGCTTAGAGTCTGGGAAGAGGAGAGATTGCTCCTGATCTGCAGTCTAGCAGTAACAAGGTCCAGAGTGCAGTTCTCCAGGATGTTACTAAGCCACACATCCAGGAACTTGATCAGAAGCTTAGATAGAATGAGATGTATAAGTTGTAAACACCTAAAATGACTGTCAACAACAGATCCTAAAGAAAATGTAGTAATTTTATCAACTCCAAATAAAAAGTAATTGTTTGACCTACACCAGCTCTTAAAGGGAAAACAGTTTACAGAAGCATGTATATGATTTAAACCAATTCCAGCTTGGCAGAGTAAATACTCAGCACTGTTTGTTTCTCAGTGTGAAATCTATAATTTAGTATTTACACGTTTTAGTGATAAATCTCTCACAGCCAGACGGCTATGATTTATTGCAAGATGTTTTTAGCAGGTTCCTTTTCCTACAAACACAGATGGCTGCTTCACACATGGTCGGATTTTTTACACAATTTTGTGGAATATGACAATTAAGTGAATAAGGTGAATGAAGAGAATAGAGTGAGGCTTTATACCTGTAGCCCATTTCATCAGCCTGTGGGAGTGCACTAATTTAATTGACTTTGTTTTTATGATCCTTTTCTCTCTCATGGGTTTTGAGACACAATATTGAGACTGCCTATACTGACTAAATTCCTCAGAGACTCCAAAAACCACCAATAATCTCTCTTCTGACTGCCAGAATTCTTGAAAAATTCTCTGAATAGGTGTATGATGATCACTACACTATCACTAGCAAAATCGCACACATGTCTGAGTGGACAAGGCAAAAATAAATGGCAAATTTTCTGTTATTTATAAAATAGCAGTTTCTTGGGCTGGTGTTTTCTCACAGAGGAAAAGAAAAAATACAAGTTGTTGATCAGGATGGAAATAAAATCATCATGTAGCACTTGCAAAGGATCAGTACTGAGTGAAAAACTAATCTTTAATGAGTTTAACAGATAGGTCACTAGAGATGCATTCTTTTGTGTATAATGAGAAGAGCACAGGGGAAAGCACACACCCTTGTGGAGCCCCAGTACTAACGGTCAAAGGGCCATATCTCCCAGTCTCACATACTGCTTCCTGTCTGTGAGAAGGTTCGTAATCCAGTGACATATACAAGGCAGAGCTGCCATCCACGTAAGTCCTTACATAATCCCCGGGAATTTCCAGATAGATGTAATGGAGATGCATGTTGATGATGTCCTCCACAGACCTTTTTGCTCTGTAGGCGAATTGCAAGGGGTCGAGCAGACCATTTGTGACTTTTTTCAAGTATGCCAGGATGAGGCGCTCAAACAACTTGTAAATGGCAAATAAAATTATTCTGGTTTAGAAGGTTAGATACAGTATATTGGCAGCAGAGGGAGAGAGGTGTGAAAGGGTCTGGGGTGTGATGCCATCATCATTGTTGGGGGACCCTTGTCTCTCAAACTGACAGTAGAACTGGTTTAGCTGGTTGGCAAGGTGGGGGTTGGTTTCACAGCTGGGTGGCTTCTTTCTGTAGTTTGTGAGTTGTTGAAGGTCTTTCCACACTGAGGAGCAGTCCTTAGCAGAGAAGTGATCATTCAGACTGTTTGAAAATGCTTTCTTTGCAGCCTTAATTCACTTTTGTAGGGAATTTGCTTGTTTAGTTAATCATTCATAGAATAATTAATTATAAATCCGGGAAAAGTTTTTCTACCTATGTGATATGTTTGAACAGCTGTTGCTGTGTAACACCTGCGCTGGCTTGTGGTGTAATGTAACACCAGCTGGAGCTACTGAGGGTGAACTCACTTGGTAGGTCAGAACAGTCTGCAATTGAGAATTAGCAGTTCTAAATCTGGAGTGCATGATTTAGAAAGAACTTCGACATCGTTGCACCAAATTTGGTTGATATATATATCCCCATACCTCCACCATTTGTTTTGTTGCAAAGATCCGCAATTTGATCGGCTCAGAACAACACAAAGCTTGGAAGTTCTACTGGCGTATCTGGCACAGAGACATTTAGTCAGGTCTCTGGGAAACAGAAGAGTGAAGTGTTACTTCACAAAAGACAACTGTTTTAAGCTTAATGAATAACTCCTTTTATTAGACAACCGCCATAGTCGTCCACAACAACATAACAACGGAAGTAGCGATCTCACTCACACAAGAGTCTTCACTTCCTCTCAGTGTACTATACGCAAACTTACATTCAGAACACTATGCAAATAGCATAGAAATATTACAGGTATACAAGTATCAGAATGTATAACCATGACTGAAACTTAACAAACTCCATCTCTTCTCAAAAAGTAATGTACATATATATATATTCCAATATTCAGCATACGCCCTAGGAGCTCTCATTGTAAAACAACAAAACACTAACATAACATAACATAAGCTGTTTTAACAGTTTATTATAAAGAGCTCCTTTTAACGTGACTCATGTCCTTTTAATAGAGCTTCCATTGTCCTTCACTAAGTGCCTTAAGTAATTGCAGTGCTGATGCCCCCTTTTTGGTAAGACAGTCTGCAAGTTGTTCTTTTGTATCCGCGCTCGTTCAACCTTTTGTGTTTGTATAAGTTCTTTGATGCTGTTTATTTCCAGACGGAGTCTTTTCTCAGCAACTGATTTTATGGACTTCAGTCCATCAACAAGTGAATGATTGTCAGTGACACAGTTTATTGGTATAGCATGCTCAGTATCACCAGTAGTCAGCTCAGAGAACAGTGTGGTCAGAAATATTGCATTGTCAATTCCATCTGACATTGCCAATGTTTCACCAGCAAGAGTGCTTCGCACAATCCTCGTGACTCTTTTTGACTGCCAGGAAAGGGGAGAAAAATTCCCATTTTCTCCCATGAGAACAATTAGATATCCACCTTGAGTTCCCCCATCTGAAAGATTTCCAAACGAGGCATCACTGTGTACCATCATCTTGAGCGCACTGTCTTTGCCCAGGTATTGGAAGTTCAGAACCACCTTTTTGGACTTAAGTTTACACACTATTCTATTTGCTTCATGAATAGGCTGCACAGTTGCATTTTTTATGTTCGCCGCTAAGCTGCTGGCATCAAACATTACATCAGGCCTGCTCTGTCTTGCAGCCCAGAGAATTTGGCCTACCTTGGACCTTTATTCGATCTTTTTCCTCCTCACAAAGGGGAGAGTCTTGTTCCACAGCTCGAGAAGGATCCAAATGTATGGGCTGTATATGCTTAATGTAGTTTTCCTGATGTACCTGCATTTTATTGTCAACAGTCTCAAAGTTTATTCCCACATAACAGAAGCTGTCACTCTCCTCACGCCCAACTTGAAACATGGATCTGAGATGAGGTATTACTGTTGTGGAGAAACTTTGTGTGCCTCCCCATATGAAGTCATCCACGTGGCAAGCAAGTACCCCAGTCACAGTGTAGTCCTGATCCAACCAATAGAACACAGCAGGATCTACTTGGGACATTGTTCCTCCTGATCTCATGACAATCTCCTTCACCCTATTATACCAGTACAGTGAAGCATCGGCCAGACCATACACACACTTTTTAAGCTTCGATAGTCTTCCCTCATTGTTGGCCTCAGGAGGAGGTTTGATATAAAGGTCACGGGACAGTTCCATTCCCTGTAGAAATGCAGATTTTATATCCATGGAGTTAAGAGTCCACTGTCTTTGACAGATCACTGCCACAAGAAGCCGAAGAGACTCTGAAGCACATGTTGGTGAGTCCTTTTTGAGTTCTGACACCTCTAGTTCTTCAAAACCTCTAGCAACAAGATGAGCTTTAGGTACAAACCCCTTGAGTGTCTCTTTGTATGTACAAACCCACCTAGTAGAAATGCACTTTTGTCCCTCATCTTTCACTTCCTCAAAGACATGGTTATCTCTCCAGCTCTTTACCTCTTCCTGTTTTGCCAAGTCAAATGTTACATCTTTTGTTACATACACAACCTCACATACATCAGTGGAGTCAGCATTAGTAACAGTTCGACATGTCAGCAGACTCTGTACTGCCTGCTACATTAGTAGGCTCAATGAGCAACAGGTTATACCAGTTCTTATATTTACCTGTAGCTTTGCCTGCACGCCCTAAGACCTTAGCTGTGTGTAAAACACCTTTTTCTTTATCTCTGTATTTTACAATTTGTCCTTTTTGTAAGCTGACAACAGTTTCCAGCTTAGTACAACTAGGTGTCTCTGTATTGTCACTTGTGTGCTGTTCTGCTTCAATCTGCCCCCTGGTGTCCTCCATTTGCCTCACCCCTTGTTGCACCTCGGTCACTGTTTCTTCTGTTAACTCTCTGTTACTCTCAGCAAACTCCTGTCCTTGTTCATTGTCCTTGTCATTTTCTACATCAGTCTTTGTGGCATGTTGATCCTCGCTTTCTGTATTCACTTTTCTCAGTCTGAGACGATGTACCCTAATGCAAGTCCCTCCATGTCTCACAAATACCACTGCACCATCCTGACCGATGACAGTTCCTGGTCCTTTCCACTCTGAACAATCCACTCTCTTGTAGTACACTATCACCCATTTCATATTTCTCATTGGTGTGACGTAGATCCTTCCGTAACGCTCTGCGAATTCTTTCCGAGCACTCTGCTTCTGTAAAAGCCTTTCTTGATGTATGTAAAGCAGAGATGTGTCTTGCTACCCATTGACTCTTTGTGGTACCCTCTAAAGCTGGAGGTTTATCAATCAGCACAGATGGTAAGTTGGGATTCTGTTCAAACACCAGCTGATGAGGACTGTAGCCGTGGACACTTTGCATAGTATTCTTTGCCATAAGAGCCCAGTCCATTGCAGTACGCCAATCACAACTGTTACTTGTTTTGACTTTCATTATGATTTCTGTGAACGTTTGATTGTGTCGCTCCAGAAGTCCATTGCTCCACGGGCTATACGCAGCTGTTGTTTTTATTTCTATGTTGAAGTTTTCTGCCATATCTTTCACCTCATCATTATTAAATTCTCCCCCATTGTCACTGAACAGTTTCTGGGGTGGGCCATATATGCTTATCCAGTCATGGAGAAAATGTTTCACTATTTCAGAAGATCTCTTCGTGGTCAGAATGCTGCCTGCACTAAACCGAGTGAACTGATCAATGATGTGGAGATACCACACACCTGGTTCAAGTTCATGAAAATCTACAGCCACAGTTTTGTTGTACTGAGATGGCAGTGGCAGGCCAACAGCAGGCTTTGGTTTAGCTTTACTATATTTTTGGCATACCTCACACTCACTCGCAATTTTTTGCAAGATGATGTTGCATTCTGTGTCTTTATTTCCTGAGCTATTAAGAAGTCGCTGCAGTTTATCAGCAGAAGCATGATCGAACTGTTTGTGAAGCTTCATCAGGATGTTACATTTTTCTGCTGAGCTCATTTTATCTGAGATTATTAGGATTTCATTCTCATCCTCATCATTTACCTTTTGTATGACATCTTCAGCAGTTGCCAAGATCTGCTCACTACACTGCATGTCTTTAGGGCTACCTTCGTTGTTCATTATATTTACACAGTAATGACCAGAGTTTGTAAACTCAAGTTCTACAGGTTGATTGAACATTACTGCTCTGTCATTTTTCATGTCTAATACTGTTCCTGCTCTTTTCAAGGAGACTTTGCTTAAGAGCAATGGAATGTTAGCTGGGACAACTTTAGTCTCAATTTCACACAGTAAAAGAATTGGTGTGATTATGTGCAGCAGTAAAAGACCTTGTTGTGATTACTGACTCCAGTCTTTCTTTTGAAGCTCATGTAGATAATATAACTAGGATTGCTTTCTTTCATCTCCAGAAATATTGCTAAAATAAGAAATATATTGTCACTACATGATGCAGAAAAATTAGTTCATGCTTTTGTTACCTCTAGGTTGGATTATTGTAATGCGTTACTGTCTGGATGTTCCAGTAGGAGCATAAACAAGCTCCAGTTAGTCCAGAATGCAGCAGCGAGAGTCCTTACTAGAACCAGAAGATATGACCACATCACCCCTATCTTATCCACACTGCATTGGCTCCCAATCAAATTTTGTATTGATTATAAAATACTACTATTGACCTATAAAGCACTGAATAGTCTCGCGCCACAGTACCTGAGCGAACTGTTGGTCTTTTATGATCCGCCATGCCTACTCAGATCAAAAGGTGCAGCTTATTTGTTGGTACCTCGAATAATGCGGGCTACAGCTGGGGGTAGAGCTTTCTCTTACAAAGCCCCACAGTTATGGAACAGCCTTCCACTTAGTGTTCGGGGCTCATACACAGTCTCAGTGTTTAAGTCGAGGCTGAAAACATATTTGTTTAGTCAAGCCTTTTGTGATTAGTTTTTTCTTAGGTAAAGGAGCAGGTCTGGAGGGTTTCACAGGAATAGAGTGTTGTGGTGAACTGGGATGTTTGGATGCTGTCGCCCCCCCCACTCTCACACGTTCACTCAGGTGTGTTGATGGTAGAGTGGCTGGCTGCCTTATGTCCCAGGGTGCCCTCATGTCTGTGTTAGCTTCTGGCTGTCCCTTTTAGTTATGCTGTCATAGCTAGTCTAGTCGGAGTCCCTGCTTGCACTCTGCATGCAAAGTACATCGTGCTTAACCATTAGAGGACAAAAGCTCACCTAACAATCTCTTCCTTTCTCTCCATCTCTCTCTCTCCCTCACTCTCTGTCGAGCTACACATGCTACTTCTGAGATGCCAGAGATGCCAGTGATCCTGACCCCTTCTGCTCCTCCTTGCTGCCTGACCCATCCTGATGCCCTACTTCTGGTTGGAGTTCTCATTGGTTGAGTTCGCTCGCTGCTGCTCGGGGTGGCCCCATATGGACTGCCTGAAGAACTGTTTGGATTGCTGGGAATGGTGTCACCTGGGGGCTGTGGAGATGGCATGGATCACATATGGAGAGCTGTACTGTAATGGCTTGGGACTGCGATTGCTGTAGTGGCTTTGGGGCTGCAGTTGCCACGAGCAGCTTTGTACTCACGACTCCATCAGTGGACAGTGGATAGATTTTAACCAACTGGACTTCTTGTGAAAACTGTGATTGATTTATTGGTTGCACAATTGCACTATTTGTCCATATAGTACACAATAATAGAAGGGAATGATTTATAATTGCACCATCCAGTGTCACCCAGATGAGGATGGGTTCCCTTTTGAGCCTGGTTCCTCTCAAGGTTTCTTCCTAATATCATCTCAGGGAGTTTTTCCTTGCCACCGTCGCCACTGGCTTGCTCATTAGGGATAAATTCACAGTGATAAATTCAAATATTTACAATATATTTTTGTGAATCCATTTATTTCTGCAAAGCTGCTTTGAGACAATGTCCATTGTTAAAAGCGCTATACAAATAAAATTGAATTGAATCGAATTGAATTATTGTAATGCCTTACTGTCTGGATGTTCCAGTAGGAGCATAAACAAGCTCCAGTTAGTCCAGAATGCAGCAGCGATAGTTCTTAACATAACCAGAAGACCACATCACCCCTATCTTATCCACAATGCACTGGCTCCCAATCAATTTTCACATCGATTATAAAATACTACTATTGACCTATAAAGCACTGAATGGTCTCGCGTTGGAGTACCTGAGCAAACTTTTGGTCTTTTATGATCTGCCATGCCTACTTCAATCGAAAGGTACAGGCTATTTGTTGGTACCTTGAATAGTGAAGTCTACAGCGGGGGTAGAGCTTTCTCTTACAAAGCCCTACAGTTATGGAACAGCCTTTCACTTAGTGTTTGGGACTCAGACATAGTCTCAGCATTTGAATCTAGGATGAAAACAATAGTGTCAATAGTGTTTTCTTAGGTAAAGGAGCAGATTTGGACGGTTCACAGGCATAGAGCGTTGTGGTGAACTGGGATGTTTGGATGCTGTTCACTCAGGTTTGTGATGGTGGAGTGGCTAGCCACTTTATGTCCCAGGGTGCCCTCATGTCTGTGTTACCTTCTGGCTCTCCCTTTTAGTTATGCTGTCATAGCTAGTCTTGCCAGAGTCCCTGCTTGCACTCTGCACACAATGTACATATTCTTTCACCATTACGTGACAATTAGCATACATTAGCTACACATGCTACTCCTGAGATACCAGTGATCCTGACCCTTTCTCGCTCTATCTGGTGTCACCGAGATGAGGGGGTATTGTTTCATGAATCACAGCAGAATGTACAGGCATAGACAGCAAAGAAGTGCCAACAACAAAGGAGATCTCCATGTTTCACTGTAGGAATAATTAATCGCTTATTTAAGGAAACTTTTGAATTTCATATTAATGGCATTAACTAAAGAAATATTAAATATGACAGAAATAAAGAAAACAAGCCAACATAAATCCATTCAATTAAAGAAAAACCCTTCTTCTTGCATCTTCTTGTTCAACACTTTATCAGAGCCAGCGCTAAGTGAGTGATATGTGACTGCTTTTGTATGTCTCAAGCTGCAGTGAGCCGTATACTCCTTAGAGTGTTGAGTACCATTAGTACAACATCGGCTGCTTTCTTATGACACATACCCTCCTGCTTTTCCCACACGGCACCGGGGAGAGCACATTGGTCTGTTAAAGATTTCTAGCTGTGATTTGCCGAGACACTTCACTTTGAATAAAAACAAAAATTAAAAATAGCAGTTTCCCTGTGTGATGTGCTTGGTGTCATTAATCACCTGGGTACACTACATATATTTTTCTTTTCCTTTCCTTTTCTTTTTACCTCACTTAATTCAAATTTAATTCACCTTTTCTGTAATTTGTCTCCAAATTTTAACTGTTTACTCATCATTTCAGCTCTGTGAGCTCTGCCTTTCATGGAGTTTTGTGGGCATCACCAAATGCAAATCAGCTGTGCAGTGTGAGTGCCTGGTAATTTTCGAGTGATTGTCATTCATCAAAATAATTCAAATCAATTCAGTTTTATTTGTATAGTCAGGGATGCATATAACCTTTTTTAGTCTGGTTCTCAGGAGAGCACTTAAAGATTGTGTATGGTACTCACCCCCACAGTGGTCCCCTCCACAGGTCTGACTAAGCGTCACCTTCCTCACTGCCTTCCTCACTGTCTGCCTCACTATCCTCCATTTCAATTATAGTACAGGATGATGGACTTGCTGCTTCCTGGATGGTGGAAAATGATGCATTTCCTCGTTGAGGCTGCTTGCATCCATAGGTCTACAGCTGGCTTTGTGTCATTTGTTTATGTGGTCATCTTTGACAAGTGCATGCACATCAGGGTTGGACAGACAGGATCTGTACTTGTTTTTGTGTTGAGATATGAAAAACCCCTCTCACAAGCTGCATTACTCAAGTACCTTGTAGATATTGAAGTAACAAACTGGATTTCTTGTATTAACTACCTTGACTAAATCATACACAGAGGATGCTGCCAAGCGTTTTCCTGCTTGCTTTAAATGCATTCATTCTCTTACAGTGGAGTCTCGATCATACTTCTGGAGAATGGTGCTGATCATTGTGTTTCCAAAACTGTGGAGGTCTTGCATTTCCTGAGGCCAAGTGGAAGGAACAAAAACTAAAAAATGATCACATTACTTTAGAGATCCATATCTGTTCCCCAATTAAACGTCTGAGTAAATCAGTTTTGTCCCTGTCAGCATCAGCATTGGAAACAGTGTGTTTCCTGTGCTGGCAGTCACCATCAAGCAAAAGCATGAACTGTCCAATGGCTAGCATGGTTTCATCTTTACATTCTCTTATTTTCCTGCTGAAACCTTTGGGAGATCTGCTTCAAAATGTTGCCAATGTCAAACATGTTGGCCAGAAAACACTGAAAACACGCTGTCCAGATATGCTTCAAGTCGTTGTCATCCATTTTAGCTAGTTGCATTTGAATGGCAGAAAAAATGTTTTATTTATAAAATAAAGAAAAGTTGATATTTTCAACAGTGTTTTGTGCCTCCATGCAGATCATGCAGATCATTCAGAAAATTAAATTTTATTTGTATAGCGCTTTTAACAATGGACATTGTCACAATAGTGTTACAGAAATAAACTGTCACAATAGTGTTACAGAAATAAATACATTCAGTGTATAAACTGTAAATGTATGATTTTGTCCCTAATGAACGAGTCAGAGGTGACGGTGGCAAGGAAAAACTGCCTGAGACAATATGAGGCAGAAACATTGAGAAGAACGAGACTCAAAAGGGAACCCATCCTCATCTGGGTGACAACGGGTAGTCCAATTATAAATAAATCCCTTCTATAACTGTGTACTACTTGTATAAATAGTGCAATTGTGTAACCAGAAAACTGATTACAGTTTTCATATGATGTCTGTTTTGTTGAACCTATCCACTGTCCACCGATGGAGTCCTGAGTACGAAGATGCTCGCAGCAACCGCAGGCCCAAAGCCACCACAGCAGTCACAGTCCCAAGCCATCACAGTACAACTCCCTAGTCCAAAGCCATCTCCACAGCCCCCAAGCGGCACCATCCCCAGCAATTCCAATGATCTTCAGGCCATCCATGTGGGGCCACCCCCAGCAGAAGCAAGCGATCTCCAACCGATGAGAACTCCAACCAGAAGTAGGGCATCAGGATGGATCAGGCAGGTCCGGAGAGCAGAAGGAGTCAGGATCACTGGCATCTCAGGAGTAGCATGTGTATCTCGACAGAGAGGGATATTGTGAAACTTTCTGAATTTCAAAAAGGAGATGCTATTCTCATCACGCAACTTTAGCACTTCAGCATTTTTTGCTCCACTTCTATATAAATAAAACTGTAGCAGCTCGACACCAGAATGATTAAATGTATCACAATATGAAACCATGCAATCAGCTGATTTCTTGCAGTTCTCAAGGGTGTGTGCAGTGCACAGAATATTGCACAAGGGAACAGAATAGTGCACAAGGGAATCCCCAATCGCAGTCATTTGCCATAGATTTGTTAGAATGCCGTTGTACATATAGATATTGACAGCAGCCCCATCTGTGCAAACAGTGACTAACTTTGTCCTCCATTCATCCAAGCCTGAGTCATGGAATAGATTGACCAGCCCATCCATTATGTCCCAGGCCGTTTGTTTAGCACCCACTTCAATTAATCCAAGGAAATCCGCGGTGAACTCTCCATCGGTAGACACAGACAGAATATAAACAATTTCCTGCTCCATTTTTTTTATGTCCTCTGATCCATCAAAAAGCAGACCCCAAAACTCACCTGATTTCTACTTTTCCCTCAAATCCATACTAAGAGTCAGTGCAATACTTTGTATTAATCACGTTCCCCCTTCACGTGAATGATATGCCCCTCTAGCCTTTTCAATAATGTAATATCCTCGGCATACAAAGGCATAGGACGTGCGTGTTTAGCTTTATGGAAGGCCACGAGAAAAATGTTACACAGAGCCATCCATTGCTCTTCATTCACCTTGTTTTGCCATCTAGCAAGTGGGTGACTGGATATTTCATCTTCACTAGCATGTCTTTTTTTAATAGCTTGTACTAAATTTATATGCTCCTTACTCTTTTCATGCTTATCAAAAGCTGGATGACTGAAATTCTTTGTCCCTGCATAGAAGGCACTAGTTTTGTCTCCTAAATGGGGATGTGAATGGCATACCTTACACCACACTTGACTGCGCTCACTGTTAGATTCAAGCCACGGCACTTCTTGAAGCTGCTTCTCGGAGATCGTTCAGACTCGATCTGATGTTTCTTTTGAGGTGGCCAAAGAAGTTGCTTAATTTATGTTGTTTTTTGGACAGTAAAACTAGTATTACATTTGGTCGGTCCAGGACGGTTGCAGTACTGTCATTTATGTTGTTGGTGCGCAAATGAGAGGTCTAAACTAATTAACCTCGTGCATTTTCCATTTGAGTCGTACATGTGCACCTGCACACCAGTTATATGCACCGCTGTATATAGTGCTTTTAACAACAGACACTGTCCCAAAGCAGCTTTACAGAAATACAGATATATAAAATTTAAATTTAATTTAACACACATGAGAGTATGAAGAAAATCCACGTTTCTGAAACATTTGTAAATCTGTCAGAAAATGAAACGTTTACACACCTTTACTAAAAGATTGATGAGTGAGGCCCAATATTACCATGATAACATTCAAAGAAGAAATGTCACAATGTCTTGTTACAGCATTTCTGGGTTCTGAACCAGACACACCTCCCTGCACAGCTGGGGAGTTAGCTTAATGCACAGTTACATTTACAGCATTTGGCATACACCCTTATCCCTTGGGGGCAGTCGTGGCCTAATGGATAGCGAGTCGGACTTGCAATCCGAAGGTGAACCTGAAGGTTGTGGGTTCCAGTCTCAGGTCCGGCAGGGATTGTAGGTGGGGGGAGTGAATGACCAGCGCTCTCTTCCACCCTCAATACCACGACTGAGGTGAGACCCTTGATCAAGGCACCGAACCCCCAACTGCTCCCCGGGCGCTACAGCAAAAAAAAGGCTGCCCACTGCTCCGGGTGTGGGTGTGTGTGTGTGTGTGTGTGTGTGTGTGATCACTACTGTGTGTGTGCACTTGGATGGGTTAAATGCAGAGCACAAATTCCTAGTATGGGTCACCATACTTGGCCACACTTCACTTCACTTATCCAGAGCAACTTATTTTTTATCTCATTTATACATCTGAGCAGTTGAGGGTTAAGGGCCTTGCTCAAGGGCCCAACAGTGGCAGTTTGACAGTGCTGGGGTTTGAACTCATGACCTTCCGTTCAGTAGTCCGCTCTTAACCACTGAGCTACCACTGTTAGCTTGTGGAGAATGACTCTTGGGAAAGTTAAAAAGCTCTGTGTGTACCCAGAAACCCAGAAACCCTCTCTCTGCACTGTGATACAAATACACATTACAATACACATTACAATACAAAGAAGTATAAAACAGGCCATAGCAGTGTGCTATGGGACAAAAAATGCTCCTTCTTTTTTATTATCATTGCATGCAACACAAAGTCCCAACCACTGGTCTCATGCTGAAACACTGAGCTCATATTCACTTAAGCTTTAACTGTGTAGTAAATTACACACAAACATATACTCTGCCACTTACAGGAGGAAAGTTTAATTACAGTGGAAAAACTTTCCTTGATTATGCCTCATTATAAATGTTTTTATACAGTTAACCCAATGTGTATTAACTCATTACACATATTTGAATATTAAAATTAGGTAGAATGCATGTCACTAGTATGATCAAGCCTAAAGCAAATGATTTCAATTTGCTATAATGAATGAGTCCACTGTCTGAGTCCACTTCTGTACCGTTCTCCACTATTCCCACAGTGGTTCCATATCCCTGACTCCAAAGTTCTTGCTGTGAGGATTTCCATTTTGTTAGCAGAAAATGACTTGGTTGTATTTGAAACACACTCCACTTCCCAGAAATGAGATTCCCCTGCAGCTGCTTTTCACCAGGAAATCGAATTGAGCAGCCGAGTGTGTTACAGCAAAGCAGGAACGATCTGTATGCTGACTTTCAGTAAAAACCGCATCTATACATTGCTAACAGTCCAGTGTGAAGAACATGATGTAAATTAAGATCTAATGGTCTAACAGGACCTGTGCATTCACCATGTAAAGAAAAACATGTACACTCTACCATGTGGAATAATCCATTCTTGGATAATTTTAAGTAATGTGGTGATAAAAATTTGATCAGCCAATCACAAACCTACATTTACATTACATTTACATTTATGGAATTTGGCAGACGCCCTTATCCAGAGCGACTTACAATAGTGCTTTGAAGTTTATCAAAAATACATTCTGATATTGGCTCGCTAGGTCACAAACTAGGAATACCATCAGTCCAAAACTCTGTTGGGGAGGTGTTTTTTTTTTTTTTTTTTTTTTTTTTTTTTTGTGAAAGTGCTAATTTAAGTATTTTATGAAGAGGTAAGTCTTTAGACATCGTTTGAAGACTGCCAGTGACTCAGCTGTTCGGACATCTAGGGGAAGTTCATTCCACCACCTTGGTGCCAGAACAGAGAAGAGTCTCGATGCAGGTCTTCCTTGTACCCTGAGAGATGGAGGGATCAGTCGAGCAGTGCTAGAGGATCAGAGGGAGCGTGGTGGCGCTCGAGGTGTGATAAGTGCTTTGAGATAAGTGGGTGCTGGTCCGTTTTTGGCTTTGTAGGCGAGCACCAGTGTTTTAAATCTGATGCGGGCAGCTACAGGAAGCCAGTGGAGGGAGCGCAGCAATGGGGTGGTGTGGGAAAATTTAGGAAGGTTGAAAACCAGTCGTGCAGCTGCATTCTGGATCAGTTGCAGAGGACGAATGGCGCTCAGAGGCAGACCTGCCAGGAGTGAGTTGCAGTAGTCCAGTCTTGAAATGACAAGGGACTGAACAAGCACCTGTGTGGCCTGTGAGGAAAGAAATGGACGAATTCTTCTGATGTTATAAAGGAGAAATCGACATGAGCGTGTTAGATTAGCAATGTGAGAGGAGAAGGACAGTTGATTGTCCATGGTTACCCCAAGGTTGCGTGCGGTAACTGAAGGCGAGATCAGAGAATTGTCTAGGGAAATTGCAAGATCCTGAGATGGGGATGAATCACATGGGATGAACAGCAGTTCAGTTTTGGTGGGATCAAACCTGATCATAAGACATACCACAATAATTTACTTAATGTTAGCTAGCATGCTAATTACCTTGACTATCTACTGCTAGTGACATACATTAGTGAGAAAGAATGAAAGGAAGAAAGAAAGCTAGAAAGAAAGAAAATGAAAATATAGAATAAATAAAAGGAAAGAGAAAAGATTTAATTATGCTGCATAATTAATAACACTGACAATTAGCTGTTATACACCTGTCTCACTCTATCTGTCTGTCTCCCTTTTGTCTCTCTCAATTCAGTTCAATTCAGTTGGTTTTGGGGGCTTAGCCAGCCCTTTTATAATGGTTAGACCCAATGACTCTAATAGGGTGGCAATATAGGGTGGGACAAAACTCTAATCTGCATCTATAGAAGATGATGTAATGTGACTTCTCCTGTCTGTGTACAGCCTGAGTACGATCCTCATCGAGTATAGAAGGAACACAACTAAGCAACATTTGTTTGTTGTCTAAGAAGCTACATTAAATGCATAGCTAACATGTCACTTCTTCTTCAGTTCGACACAAACTCAATTTCCCAGAACCCTATGCAACTGCTAACCACTTCTGCTATGGACCCCATTTCCCACAATACACTACTATAAACACCACCACATAATCAGTCACAGGACTTGTATCCAGTCAACTTCATTCTAGGGTGGCACTAATCCCTTAGGTACACCTCTGAGCATTACAGAAAAGAAGATTGTGGTTAAAGTGTTATTTGTCCTAACAAGATGGACAGTTTGTCACTTTGGACAAATAGGAGAATTGAGAGTGTACATTCTGAATTTTCTCAACTAATTTTTCATGCACATGTGTGAATTTGTGAATTTACCTCTAGGTTGGATTATTGTAATGCGTTACTGTCTGGCTGTTCCAGTAGGAGCATAAACAAGCTCCAGTTAGTCCAGAATTCAGCTGCAAGAGTCCTTACAAGAACCAGAAGGTATGACCACATCACCTCTATCTTATCCACACTGCATTAGCTCCTAATCAAATTTCGTATTACATTTACATTTACATTTATGGCATTTGGCAGACGCCCTTATCCAGAGCGACTTACAATAGTGCTTTGAAGTCTATCAAAAATACATTCTGATATTGGCTCGCTAGGTCACAAACTAGGAATACCATCAGTCCAAAACTCTGTTGGGGAGGTGATTTTTTATTTTTTTTATTTTTTTTTTTTGTGAAAGTGCTAATTTAAGTATTTTATGAAGAGGTAAGCCTTTAGACGTGGTTTGAAGACTGCCAGTGATTCAGCTGTTCGGACATCTAGGGGAAATTCATTCCACCACCTTGACCTTGGTGCCAGAACAGAGAAGAGTCTCGATGCATGCCTTCCTTGTACCCTGAGAGATGGAGGGATCAGTGGAGCAGTGCTAGAGGATCAGAGGGAGCGTGGTGGCGCTCGAGGTGTGATAAGTGCTTTGAGATAAGTGGGTGCTGGTCCGTTTTTGGCTTTGTAGGCGAGCATCAGTGTTTTAAATCTGATGCGGGCAGCTACAGGAAGCCAGTGGAGGGAGCGCAGCAATGGGGTGGTGTGGGAAAATTTAGGAAGGTTGAAAACCAATCGTGCAGCTGCATTCTGGATCAGTTGCAGAGGACGAATGGCGCTCAGAGGCAGACCTGCCAGGAGTGAGTCGCAGTAGTCCAGTCTTGAAATGACAAGGGACTGAACAAGCACCTGTGTGGCCTGTGAGGAAAGAAATGGATGAATTCTTCTGATGTTATAAAGGAGAAATCGACATGAGTGTGTTAGATTAGCAATGTGAGAGGAGAAGGACAGTTGATTGTCCATGGTCACCCCAAGGTTGTGTGCGGTAACTGAAGGTGAGATCAGAGAATTGTCTAGGGAAATTGCAAGATCCTGAGATGGGGATGAATCACCTGGGATGAACAGCAGTTCAGTTTTGGTGGGATTAAGTTTCAGCTGATGAGTTGTCATCCATGATGAGATGTCACCCCAGACAAGCTGATAACCGAGCAGAAACATGAGAGTCTGACGGAGCGAAGGAGAGGATGAGTTGAGTGTCATCTGCATAGCAGTGGTATGAAAACCCATGTGAGGATATGACCGCACCAAGAGATCGAGTATAGAGGGAGAACAGGAGAGGACCAAGTACTGAGCCATGTGGAACACCAGTGGAGAGTCTGCGAGGAGCAGATGTGGATCCCCTCCATGTCACCTGATATGACCGATCTTCGAGGTAGGAAGCAAGCCATGCTGCACCACGAATTCCTAGGCTCATGAGGGTGGATAGGAGAGTCTTGTGGTGCACCGTGTCAAACGCTGCTGAAAGGTCAAGGAGGATGAGAACTGAAGACAGTTTGGCTGATCTAGCGGCATGTAGCTTCTCAGTGACGGCCAAAAGGGCAGTCTCTGTGGAGTGTGCCAGTTTGAAGCCAGACTGATTGGGATCTTGGAGGTTGTTCTGTGAGAAGAAGTATTGATTGAGAAATACTGCTATTGAACTACAACGCACTAAATGGTCTCGCGCCACAGTACCTGAGCAAACTTTTGGTCTTTTATGATCTGCCACACCTACTTTGATCAAAAGGTGCAGGCTATTTGTTGGTATCTCGAATAGTGAAGGCTGCAGCAGGGGGTAGAGCTTTCTCTTACAAAGCCCCATAGTTATGGAACAGCCTTCCACTTAGTGTTTGGGGCTCAGACACAGTCTCAGTGTTTAAGTCTAGGCTGAAAACATATTTGTTTAGTCAAGCCTTTTGTGAGTAGTTTTTTCTTAGGTACAGGAGCAGGTCTGGAGGGTTCACAGGCATAGAGTGTTGTGGTGAACTGGGATGTTTGGATGCTGTCGCCCCCCCACTCTCACACGTTCACTCAGGTTTGTCGACGGTGGAGTAGCTGGCTGCCTTATGTCCCAGGGTGCCCTCATGTCTGTGTTACCTTCTGGCTCTCCCTTTTAGTTATACTGTCAGAGCTAGTCTTGCCAGAGTCCCTGCTTGCACTCTGCACACAATGTACATATTCTTTCACCATTACGTGACAATCTAACAATCTCTCTCTCCCTCCCTTCCTCCTTCCCTCCCTCTCTCTTTCTCTGTCAAGCTACACATGCTACTCCTGAGATGCCAGTGATCCTGACTCCTTCTGCTCTCTGGACCTGCCTGACTCATCCTGATGCCCTACTTCTGGTTGGAGTTCTCATCAGTTAAAGATCACTCGCTGCTGCTGGGGGTGGCTCCACACAGACTGCCTGAAGATCATTGGGATTACTGGGGATGGTGCCGCTTGGGGACTGTGGAGATGCCTTTGGACTGCAGTTCATATGGGCAGTTGTACTGTGATGGCTTGGGACTGCGATTGCTGTGGTGCCTTTGGGGATGCAAAGTGGACAGTGGATAGGTTCAACAAAGCAGACTTCATGTGAAAACTGTAATCAATTTCCTAGTTACACACTTGCATTATTTGCCCATATAGTACACAATTATAGAAGGGACTTATTTATAATCGCACTATCCGTTATCAACCAGATGAGGATGGGTTCCCTTTTGAGTCTGGTTCCTTTCAAGGTTTCTTCCTCATATTGTCTCAGGGAGTTTTTCCTTGCCACCATCGCCTCTGGCTTGCTCATTAGGGATAAATTCATACATTTACAATTTACATCTTGAATGTATTTATGTCTGTAAAGCTGCTTTGTGAAATGTCCATTGTTAAAAGCGCTATACAAATACAATTGAATTGAATTGAATAGTTCCTGTTTTCAAAAAATTTGGCAGAAATTTCTTGTCTGTGTCGCATTTAAACTATACCATTTTTACCCTTTTCATCAATAATTTTGCATTATTTTCTTTTCTTGTATTTTTCACTTTTCCCTTCTGCTCCATTTTCATTTCCTCAAAGAATGCTTTTGTTTTTTGTCTAAAGGCAGCAAGCAAAGGCCACCAGATCTGTCTAAAATCATCTCCACAAAGGTACCACCAAGGTACACTTAGCATGGCAAACATTCAGCTTGTTCAGCGTGTTGAGTGCAGGATGTTTAGTCATCCTTATCCTCAGTTGTTAGTAATAGCATTATTTATGAGGTGTATATTAGTTAGCTCTGTGATGGAGAAGTGCAGCATCAGAGGTGTGCATCCAGATGCTAGAGAGGGTTAGTGAGAGTGAGAGCAGTGTAGTTTCTGTAGGGGAAACTATAGATGCCTTAGGCGGAGTTTGCCAACATTAGAGCCCTCACGGGGGGCGAATGGGTGACGACCCAGTGGAGGACTCAGGAGACAGGTGGATATTTGACAGAACTTCGGGGCTCCCTTTAGGGACCATGCCCATGCTGCCCCACTTACCTACACATTTCTTCAAACAGATAACACCAGAAGCAATCGAAAATCTTGTAAAAATAATTAATTCCTTTCTCAGCACTGGTCATGTACCTAAATTGTTTAAACTAGCAGTTATCATACCCCTGATTAAAAAAACGGATCTGGACCGCTATCAATTGTCCAACTATAGGCCAATATCAAACCTGATCCATCCTGATGCCCTACTTGTGTTTGGAGTTTTCATTACTTGAAAATCACTCATTGCTGCTGAAGATGGCCCCACATGGACAACTGACAGGTCACCATGGGTTTACTGTGGACTGTACCACACGGCCACCCTAAAGATGGCTGTGGATGTTCTTTCAGCAATTGCTACAAATAGTTTACACTCAAGTCTCCATCACTGAACAGTTGATAACTTCAGTTTAAGAAATGATGATGATGCTCAAATTCAAGTTCCTTTTAACACACACAGCACTGCTTGACTTTATAGTATATGGTTATAGAACAGAATTATTTACAATCACACTATCCAGTGTCACCCAGATGAGGATGGGCTTCCTTTTGAGTCTGGTTCCTCTCAAGGTTTCTTCTCATGTCATCTCATTGAGTTTTTACTTGCTACAACTGCCTCTGGCTTGCTCATTAGGGATAAATTTAATTAAAAATTTATATCCAGATTTCTGTAAAGCTGCTTTGTGACAATGTTCCATTGTTAAAATTGCTATACATATAAAATTGAACTGAATAGATTGAAGACCCCTGCTGTAGGAGATGGTGCTTTCATTGTCCAACCCAATGCTGCAGAAAACTCTCTTCATCTTCATCTCCATGCCTGCCTGCCCTTCCCAATTTAAAGCTCAGATAATGCTTTTGCACTCACCCCGTATCTCATATGTACTGTCTTATTGTGCACTCTACAGTTTAGTTTTATCTCATCTATCTAAGTTATATAAACATTTAGTTTTCTTTTTTTCTTTTATTTAATTTTACTAATAATACTATTTTCACTATTTTCATCATCTGTACTGTTCACCTGATTCACTTCAAAGAGTCATTTAGAATGAGTCCTTCATCAATCATTACATATCACTTGAAATTATAATCACATACAAGCTTGAGCTGAATAAATATCTGTCCATGAAACTTTGTTCCATGTTAATGGTGTTTATAACAAAACAAAAACTGAGAAATCAGCTTTGTACATCCTTAGATTAGTTTTAATGCACAGAGTTTAGTTTTAAAAATCAGCATGATTCTAGTTGAGTCTAATCAAGCTGCTTGTGTGTGTGTGTACTTGTGTAACATGTATTGTCTTCTTAAGGTTTTTGTGTGTCCTCATCTGAGTGCTGTGCCCCATCAGTCCATCGGCCAATCAATCCGACTGATGGCTGTTTAATAAAACTGAAGCATGTCATTAGAAGCTGAGACTCTTTAAAACACACACAGGTAATGAAAGGGTGTGAATTAGTTGTAATCACTGTAAATTAGCCCCTTTGCAAATCAGCAGGAGCCAAAAAGACATCATAACCTTTAGGAACAGCTTTTAAAGAGTTTCTTTTTTCGCATTCACTGCAGGTAATTAACATTCCATTTACATGTAATAGTGTAACTGCCAAAATCACTTCTCGTGTCACATTCATGAGAGTGCCATCAGACTGAGCTCTGCTCATTTCTGTATGTTTTGTTGGCAACAACAGATGGAGATCAAGAGAGACAGACAGGGAAAAAGAGAGAGATACAAAGAGACTATGCGAGAGAAAGACAGACCGGCAGAGAGAGAGAAACTTTTTACATTTTAATATAATAAATTAACCTTATTATTTTAACAATTTATTAGGCTTCAGTTTTTCTTTTAGTTGTTTTGACAATAATCTGACATTCATGCTAATGAAGCACATAAAGAGAAGGAGACAGCATGAAAGAGGTTGAATGAGAAAGAGAGACACAGGGAGAGATAGAATGAGAGAGAAAGAAAGCAGTGTATGGATGGTGAGTTTTTATGCTTGATCAGAAGCTACAGCGAGCAGTGAAAGAATATTTAATAACTCATCATTTTCACTTCTGTTTGAAGCTCATCATCACCAGCTACAAAGCACTGTGATGACATGGCTCAGAAGATTTGAGTTTCTTCCAGCTCTCTCCTAGCATGATAAATATTCACACCACTGAGTATTACTGGGTTTTGTTGCTTTACTGACATGAATGTACAATTCCTGTGTAGGGTGTCATGCAAAAGTTGGGTAAATGTTGTAAGAAGATCTTTAAAACTTCAGGCAAATTAATGAGTTAATGTTGGTCTTGTGGGTCACAATCTGCACTACAAAGTCTGAATAATTTCTCACTTTCCAATATCTACAAGTGCTTTGGCAGAATTGACTCCTCGTTGATGTGAAGTGAGCGGGGTTAAACATGCATAAAGCTTGCATAAGCTTACTGAAGCTAATGTTGCTTGTTCCTCAAATATACCTCTCATCAATACTTTTATTCCTGCTTTAGTAGTCTCTATACGTTAAACCTAACCACCCGCTCCCATCAGCGTAAGAAAAAACACTGCCAAATCCCATCAGCCTGAGAGTAAAAACCGCCTGCTCCTGTCAGCACAAAAGTAAAAAGCACCACCTGCTCCCATTCCTTCAGGTTTGAGCAAGAAAGTGAGTTAAAGTTAACCACCTGGTCCTGCAAATGCAAGAGTAAAAACCACCCATTCCCATTAGCATGACAGTAAAAATCGTCCGCTCTGTTCAGCATGAGAGTAAAAATCATACACACCTGCTCACGAGAGTAAAAACCTCCTGCTCCTGTCAGTGTGAGAGTTAATACCACATGCTCCCATCTCTTCAAGTCTGAACAACAACAAGTGAAAGCTAACTACCTGCTCCTGTTAGCATCTGCCCCCGCCAGGGCGAGAGTAAAAACTAACTGGTCCTGTCTGCATGGGAGTAAAAACACTTGTAAAAACTGCCAATGTCTGCCAGTGTGAGAGTAAAAACTGCATGTTCCCGCTCGCATTAGAGTAAAAACCACCAGTGTCTGTAAGCACGAGAGTAAAAACCTCATGCTCCCACTAGCATGAGAGTAACAATTATCTACTCCCATCATTGCGAGAGTGAAATCTGCCTGCTCCCATCAATGTGAGATTGAAAACTACCATTTCCTGTGACAGTTTTGCAGGATCCCCTCCCAATGCAGACCTCTACAGAAAACTACTTAAATATCTTACACCAAAATATTTAAATATATTACGCTGAATTCCATATTCCATCTTTAAATATGTTTATTTCCTCATGATAGTTTGATGTGGGTCATTTTACTGCCTCATCTGTTATTATATGGAGACTCACAGACTACATTAACTTTTGCCACAATACCATCATCCCTACTCGAACCTTACACTGTTATCCGAACAATAAACCTTGGATAACCAGTGACCTGAAAGATCTGTTGAACAAGAAAAAGAGGGCCTTCATGTATCTAAGTCTGATGCAGGAAAGAGTACCGGTGCTATGGAAAACATCTTATCTAGTACCGATACCTAAGAAAGCCACCCCATCTGGCCTCAATGACTTCAGACCGGTTGCCCTGATGTCACATGTTATGAAAGTGTTGGAGAGACTAACCCATCTAGTGCCACAGGTGAAACCTGCACTGGACCCATTCCAGTTTGCTTACCAGCCTCATGTGGGTGTGGATGATGCGGTCATCTATCTGCAGCAGTGTACTCACTCTTACCTGGATGGAAGTGGTGATACTGTGAGGATCATGTTTTTTGTTTTTTCCAGTGCCTTCAACACCATCCAACCATTCATGCTGAGTGAGAAACTGCTCAGAATGGGTTTCAGCACATCCACCATCTCCTGGATTGCTGACTACCTGTCAGATAGGCCCCAGTTTGTGCGATTGGGGCCTCTCTGTCTGACACGGTGGTCAGTAACAGAGGAGCACCTCAGGGGACTGTCCTGTCTCCATTTTTGTTCACTTTGTACCCCTCAGAATTTCAGTACAACTCTGAATCATGCCACCTGCAGAAGTTTTCCGATGACTCTGCAGTGGTAGGGTGTATTAGGGATGGACAGGAGTTGGAGTACAGGGGACTACTGGATAACTTTGTGGACTGGTTCACTAAGAATGACCTACTCCTAAATGTGACAAAGACCAAGGAGATGGTGGTGGACTTTAGGAGGACTAAAACTTTGACTAAGCCCATAACCATCATGGGTGAGGATGTTGGAATTGTTAACAACTACAAGTATTTGGGTGTACACTTAAATGACAGACTGGACTGGAGGACCAACACAAGAAGGGAATGAGCAGACTCTATTTTCTGAGGAAGCTCAGATCTTTCAATGTATGCATCAAGATGCTGGAGATCTTCTACCAGTCTGTGGTGGCAAGTGCCATTTACTGTGCTGTGGTCTGCTAGGGGGGCAGTATCAGTGCCAGGGATACCAGCAGGATTAACAAGCTTATTCGCAAGGCTGGATCTATCATTGGACACAAACTGGAGATGTTTGAGTCAGTGAGGAACAGGAGGTCACTGAACAAACTGCTCTCCATCATGGACAATCCATCTCACCCCACTCTACAACACACTACAGAGTCAGCGGAGTTCATTCTCCAAAAGACTCATTCAAATTCGTTGTCACAGAGAATGTTACAGAAGTTCATTCTTACCATTCGCAATAACATTGTACAACAGCTCACCTGTGTGGGACAGATGATAACACTTTCACATTACACTACTACAAGAAAGCTATCATTTAGAAAGCTGTCATTATATTCTACATTCTCAAGATTCTTCATATTCATTATTCACTACCAGTTTTCACAAGTGTACTTATGTAAATACTGATGTAAATCTGGTTAAATCTACAACTGTGTTCCATATCTGCACTACTACATTTAATTTAACTTATTGTATTTTATATTTTTTATTTTGTGTGTGTACCTGTTGTATCTTGCTACTGACCATGCTGCTGTAACACAAGAATTTCCCTCATGGGATCAATAAAGTACATCTATCTATCTATCTATCTATCTATATGCACAGCCACAGATGCTAATAGAATAAATCTGCCATTTCACACTTAGTTATAAACAGATCAACAGTGAGTCAAAATAGCCACATAACCACACAGGTCCTGAAAAATCTGTGCCAATGATAATAACACCAACAGAACAAAGGACAACAGTGCAAATAATAAGCTCACTGTTATTCTTTCATTATTATCTCTTTATGAAGAAGGTAATTGGCTTTGGACAAAGATGGCCTGTTGGGTTTTTCCAGTGTTAAGCATGTTGGTAAATCACACAACTGCTTCGGACACAAACTTCCAGAGCAAATTCATGCCAACTTTGTTAAAAAAAAAAAAAAAGAGAGAGAGAGAGAAGTGGAAAATTGCAGAACTTGATGTTTCAAAGTCTACATTACGCACTGCTAAGAAGCTTGGAATAGTTTGCTTCGTTTGGGTGAAAAGGTAGTGCACTGCAGCCTAGCATTAATGAAATGTTTCTCACAAATCCCGGCTGCTCACATGCAATCAACATCATGGCCACGTGAAGATCTTGAGTTTGTCACCTGAACTTGTACAGAAATTAGCAAGTCCTTATTTCTCCCCATACAATGTTAATTCAGCACAATCCAAGAGACTCAACCTTGGGTTTGCCATCTTAAGTTTGAAGATTGAAATTGTGAAATGGCACATCATGATATCTATCACAAGCCTCAACATGGCTCAACATGATATCCAATGGTCCACATGGAAGACAGTTTCTCAGAACAACTCCTTCCTCTCTATCACTGGTGCCATAGTGAAGGTCAAGAGTTTGCCATGTTGAGTTTATCATATCAGAGACCTGATTATGAGAGGGATTCAGTAAACATCAAGAGATTCAATGTGATACTGAATGCTTCACATTGAATGCTGACTTGTTACTACCCACACAATCATCATCATCATCATGCCCATAAAGAAGAAATTGTAATTGTATTTGTAAGCATGAGTATGAAGCATGAACACCACAAAAGGCAGAAAACTCAATTAATATGCTGATGAAACATTCAAAAGGCTCTTTATTACTCACATCCAATCATCATCATAGCCACGGCGAAGATCTTCTCTCCATCAGTGGTGGGTGAAATGTTGCCAAAGCCAATGCTGGTCAGACTGGTCATGGTGAAGTATAGTGAGGTGATGTAGACTGAGTCCTTGCTGGGGCCACCCTCCCACCTGCCCGTACCCGTGGCGTTAAAACGGTATGGTGTGCCTGCCGTCTCGCCCAGCATGTACAGCCAACTGTCCTTACGTGCCACATTTGTCTCCTCATCAATGACTTCATAGTCTCCGATACTGTACCAGATACATGCGAGCCAGTGTGCGGCGAGACCAAACACACACACCAACAGCACAAGCACGGCGGCACCATATTCAATATAGTGATCCAGTTTACGTGCCACTCGGCCCAGACGCAGTAGACGCACCACCTTCAGAGAACTGAACAAACTGCTGATGCCCTGAGAGACAGACGGAGAGACAAAAGCAAGAGACATCAAAATTGAGAGGGAACGTGAGGTATAGAGACAGAGAGACAAAAACCAAAGCAGAAAGTAAGCAAGAAGAGAGAGACGAGAAGTGAAAACAGACAGCATGACAGAGACAAAAAGACACACAGAGAGAGAGAGAGAGAGAGAGAATTAAGAAAGATACTGTATATAGTGTTTGAAAGAGACAGACAGAATGATGAAGAGTGAAATATACAGAAAGAAATACAGAAGATTTAGGTACAGAGAAAACAGACAACAGAAAACCCAGGGACAGAGTGAGTGAGAGACAGAGAGAAAGAAAAAGAGACTTAGAGAGACATAGAAAGCAGGATAAAGTCACAGCACTCTTATTTATCCATGCTTCCATCTCTAATTACTCTCTTAACAATTGTGGAAATAGGGCAGGTGTGCTTATTTTTTCCCACCTGGTTTCTGGATGTTGGATTACTTTTTGGGGAAAAAATGACTACATACTGAAATCTGCTGTATTTTTTGTTGTCACCTGAGGTTATTTGTTTGTTTATAGAAGTTGGTGAGGACCATACAATTGTTATTTGTTATTATTTATAAATAACAAAAGTTATTTATTTATGGATGGACAGAAGAATTGATGGATTGAATTTGCTGGGACGCACACTCCTGGGAAGGTGAAGGCTCTCCATTTGTACACGATCCTTCTCACTGTAGAATGGTGAATTTCAAATTTGGAGATGGCCTTACATCCCTTTCCAGATTGACAAGCAGCAACAATTGCTGCTCTAAGGTCATGACTGATGTCCTTTCTTCTTGGCAGGATGTAGACACACACCTGAGTGCTCCACAACACCAAACCGCCGAAAGTTCTGCTTTTATAGAGGTAGGAACACTTCTTGATTATTAACTAATCTTGTGCATTCCATTAGTAACACCTAGACGATAATTACTCTCCTAATAATTGTGGAAGTAGAAAGGGTGTACTTATTTTTCCCCACCTGGTTTCTGAATGTTGGTTTACTTTTGGGGAAAAAAAGACTACATATTGAAATCTGGTGTGTTTTTTGTTGTCACCTGAGGTTAGTTGTTTGTTTATAGAAGTTGGTGAGGACCATACAATTGTTATTTAGGCGCTGATAAATAAAAACATAGAATTGAAAGAGTGTGTACTTTCTTCTTTCAAATGACTGCATCCACCCTTCTATTTATTACTTTCCATGCAAATCTGAGGGGACTCTGTTGTATTGTTTGTTGTGTGTGTGTGTGTCTTTCTTGAAACAAAAGTGCATTGTTTGTCCTTGTGTATACTGTCCGTATTTAAAAATACACACTGAAGTTTGCCGAGCTGGCTGCTGACAACAGGGAGCATTTAAATAGCACCTGAACAGCACAGTGTGTGTGTGTGTGTGTGTGTGTGTGTGTGTACAGTGCTTTCTAATACTGAATAGACTGTAGCTAGTAAGATGTAATGTTGTGTAATGTGTTCATAACCTGATGTTGTGATTTTTTATTTATTAGTAGAAGCTGCTTGTTGCTGAGTGTGTGTAGCAAAAAATAACACCAAGATGCGTATGGAGACCCAGACAGGATGGTTTAAGTCTAAAAATGTCTCTCACTTTCTGGAGCTGCTCTAAGAACTCTTCAGCCTGAAAGCTGGGAGATCAATTTGCTATCATAGACCTTTGAGTAGGTAGCTAAAAGCATACATGCCTATCTACCAATTTAACAGTGTGCACAAGCCAACAGAGAGAACAGGGATGCTAAATAATTTAAACACACGACACACGTATGAGTTTTGCGTCACAATGACTTACTGTGATTTAGACTTGTCTAAGAATTTTATTTGAAAGATCATCTGACAACAGAAAACACACACACACTGATGTGATAAACATATGGTCTAAAGGCAACACGATCAACCCACAAACTAGAATATTAACAAAAATGCAACAAAAAGCTAATTATTTACTACTACTACTACTACAACTAATAATAAAAATAATAAAAATAATAATAATAATTGGAAATTTTGGTCTAATATGATTTGTCTAATGACAGCAAACAGACTGCATCAATGGCTTGATTCCAATGACTGTTTATATGAGTGGACAACATGGCGTCATTCACTTGTGTGTTTTAAAGCTTTTTGGAAATGGGAAATGGGAGTTGCCATCTTGCAAAAATTGGAGCCAGTGGATGTCCCTATCAAATAATCCATGCTGTGATATGCCTTTTGGAAATATGCGAAATCACATAGTTGAGAAAGACAACTCTACAGTATAGCTTTCATTTGATCAAATCTGCAGTAAATCTGTGTGTAAAGCAGTGTTTGTGAGGAGTGTGTGTGAGGAGTGTACGAGTGAGTGAGGAGTGTGTATGAGAATTGTATGAAAGTGCGTGAGGAGTGTATGGGTGTGTGTCTGTGTGTGAGGAGAGTATGAGAGTGTGTTTGTGTGTTGGAGCCATAATTAGATGAAATAATATCTGTTAAAAGCCCCCAACCTGTTAGATGGGGTAGCGATATAGTTTTAACACCACACACACATTCACACACACTCAATCACACATCTGAACTGCTGATCTGTATGGAGTTAATTTACTTTCAAAAGTAATGTTTGTAATTTTTTCTTTTACGTTATCATAAATTTGTGACGTGATAAAATTATAATTTTCATAAATCTTCCTGTATACTTATTTTATATATACACTTGCCATGTTTGTACCTCATGTCACTGTTTATTGATTCTTTATTGATTGTTACCATTAATGAGCAGAGATTTAACAGATTGTATCTGTGACTTGTAGAACTTTTCATTTCAGCTCCACCAACTTTCGGGTGCCACCTGCTTGTCTCCAGCTCTCAGAACACTATATCAGTGAGATGTTCTGGTCAAAACCCTCATAATGTGGGTAACGTTCCTAAACACTCTACTGCACATGCAAAAAATGCATGTTACAGTCACAGTTGCATAATTTAAATTAAAATTTATATCTGGATTTCTGTAAAGCTGCTTTGTGACAATGTCCGATGTTAAATGTGCTCTATACGTAAAATTGAACTGAATTGAATAATTTACTAATTTGACTATGGATTTGCAACAATTAAAGTTATGTTTTCATTATTTTTGCCTGGAAAAACACTTAATGAAACTTAATGATGTATTATCTACAGTCTTATTTTCTGTTTAAATAAATACTATACTTGATTGTACTGCATAAAAAGGGTTAAGTGCACAGGGAACAAGAGCAGTGGGTTAATTCTCTTTTCATTTGGAATCCTGCCATTGACTTTGTCACTAAGACCAGAGCAATCAAACACTGAATTTTGGAAAAAGAAAAGCCTACTTGAGTGACATCTTGAGGGTCCCAGTTCTTCAGTTGTTTCCCAAAAAACAAACACAGGCAATGGAGAATAAAGAGAGGGATGCAAAAAGGAAAACATGTAAGTGAAATGATCAAAAAACAAACACAGTCATTCTAAAGAAAAAGTACAGTGCTATAACCCACTGAAACCCGTACATAAATGCATTGTGTTTGAAAACACAGCAAAAATTCTGACACTTGCAATGACTCTGCCCTTACCATCTAAATCCATAATACACTATGATGTTTACATTGTAATTTCTTATAAACTCTTATAAACTCTGAAGAGAGAAGTTAGTATGATTTAGTGCAGCTACCTTACTGAGGTATAAATTAATGTTAATGTAAGTGCTTAGTGAAAAAGTAGGTCCAGTGACTCAACTGTTTGGACAGTCAGGGGAAGTTCATTCACCACTTGGGTGCAGGAGAGAGAAGAGTCTTGATGCCGGGTTTTAAACATAGATGATCACCTACAAAGCCAAAAACAGACCCCCACCTACCAAAAGCCACCACACGCCATACCACTCATCACTCTCATTAAAGGAGAGGTTACATCAATACTCTTTAGTCTCAATGAAGGATGTGTGGCCTCTATGTCTGTCAGTCTCTGCAAAGGATTCATGGCTCTGTACCTGTTAGTCTCCGTGAAGGAGGTATGGCTTATTTAAATGTTCATTATATGGCCAAACATTTGTGGACACCTGACCATCCTACCCATATGTGCATATTGAACATCACATTCAAGATTTATTCCCCCTTTGATGTTATAATAAGCTCCACTTTTCTGGGAAGGCTTTCCACTAGAATTTGGTGCATGGCTATGGGGATTTGTGTTCATTCAGCTACAAGAGCATTAGTGAGATCGCACTGATATCAGACAAGAAGGCCTGTGGTGCAGTCAGTGTTGAGTTGGTGTTCAGTGGAGTTGAGGTCAGGGCTTTATGAAGGCCACCCAAGTTCTTCTACACCAACCTTGTAAAATATGTCTTCATGGAGCTTGCTTTGTTGCAACAGTTTAGAGAAGACCCACATATAGGTGTGATTATGTGTCCACAACTTTTGGCCATATAGTGTATTTTATATATCAGCTCACTGATCTTATATTAAAATATGCTTCTTTTTGGAATTCAAAATACACATAAATACCTCATGCAAATGTTTACTGAAGAGTCAACTAAGTCTGAGTTCACTAGCAAAGTTAATTTATTTATTGAAAGAATGAATGTGTGCAGTTGTATGGAGCAGTTTCTCCAATAAGTATGCTATTGTAATGCAATTTTTGTTGTAAAATTTAGCTTCTTTAGTTTTGCCATGAGGCTAATGTTGCTTAAAAGTAAAGTGTATAATCTCCAGTTTAGCACTGTGAAAACTACATGAGTAAGGCATATAACATTTTATACCATGCCATGAAAAACTAATTTCTGTCTGGCTGGTAGGTGCGCATTAATTTCTTACACCAAGAAGCTTCTAAAGTAGATATGGTCAAATAAAATTCATTAGCAACTGATTTTCTCTAAGACATCTCTAAAGTTGCCTCAAAAGTACATCTGGTAAAAACATTTTTACCAGTCATTACTTTTTATGTTATGGACCAAAGTTATAGAACAAAGTAAATTAATAATTTTAATCACACAGAAGGAATTTAAAGGCTACTGTGCAAAGACATGACCTTAGCATTTATATAATGATAGCCTGTGAGATTGCAAGCATAAAAATTAAATGAAACCTAAATCTGCTGATAGATTGGACACCATGCAAGCCAGATTTGTTAGGCTTGATTAAGTACTTGAATGGATTTTGTTTGTTCATTATAGTGCTTTTTGTCTGTATGGGCACATACACTTTTTTACCATGTTAAATTGGACACTGAATAAATTCTAATATGATTTGTCTTTGAATATGATTTGGCAACTGACCTCATCGACGTTCTCAAAGGCATTGATGACATCATAAGGGAGGCAGGACAGCAGGTCAATGACAAACCACGTCTTCAGGTAGTTCATACGGATAAGTTTGGGGTCAGAGATGACCTCACCAGCCGGCCCCACAAATGTGGTGTGGAAGTTGAGGACGATGTCCACCAGGAAGATGACGTCCACTACGCTGTCCACCACCAGCCATGCCACGTTGTTCTGCTTGGTCTTGAACGAGACATTGTAGGGGACCATGATGGCTGTATAGAAAGTGAGGATAAGGATTACCCAGTCCCACGTGGTCTTGAAGGCGCAATAGTGTAGGATGATATGCGGCGGCGTCTTCGGCGTCTCCTGTTTATACTGAGGCAGGATGTCTGAGCCGAGCTGCAGCACCTGGACAGGTGATGAAAGAAAGAAGGAAACCTTCACATGGATAGCCAGGTGTACAATTACTGACACGTACATTTACAGCATTTAGTAGACGCCCTTATCCAGAGTGACTATAAGAAAAAACACAGGAGATGATTATCAACTTCAGGAAACAACAACCCTTCACTCCCATATTGCTCTAAAGGACACATTATTTGTTGAAGTAATTGAGTCATTCAAATACCTTGGTGGTATTTGGTGCCACTGAGTACTTTGGACCTCACAATTAAGCACAGACACTTTAAATTACAACTGTCTATTTTGCACCTTCTTACCATTTTTTCCTGTGTGATTTGCATAGTTTGCATTATTTGTACTGTGTCCTCATTGTTGCACTGTTTGCATTATCTGCACTGTTATACATTGTCCATCTATGCACACTAATTCTCCCAAATTGAATTCCCCACAGTTATGGATCAGCCTTCCAATTAGTGTTCGGGGCTCAGACACGGTCTCAGTGTTTAAGTCTCAGTCTTTAAGTCAGTCTTAAGTCTTAGCTGAAAACGCATTTGTTTAATCAAGCTTGAATTTAAGGGATGCTGGGTCTAGGTGAACACAAGCACTTCAGTAGCTTCTATGGACAGGAAATGTCAGATTCTATTGATGTAAAGGAGAAGCCTGCATGACCGGGTCAGGTTAGCAATGTAAGGTGAAAAAGGAACATGGTTGTCCAGAACTACCCCAAGATTGCATGAACTGTCAGATGGTGTGATCTGAATGTTGTCCAGGGAGATCACAAGATCTTAACATGGGGATTCATCTCCAGGGATGTACAGCTGCTCAGTCTTGCTAGGATTTAGTTTCAACTGCTATCCATGACAAGACATTCAGAGATCCAAGCAGAAACATGAGTGACTGAGGGAGGAAAGGAGAGGATGAGTTGAGTTTCATCAGCATAACAATGGTATGAAAACTTAGGTGAGTACATGACTTCACTGAGAGAGTGGGTATAGAGTACATGACCTTACTGAGAGAACGTGTATAGAGGAAATGACCTCACTGAAAGAGTGGGTATAGAGGAAATGACCTCACTGAGAGATCGGATATAGAGGGAGAACAGAAGAGGACACAGCACTGAGCCTTGTGGGATGCCATTGGAGAGTCTGCCTAGAGCAAATGCAGTTCCCTTCCATGTCTCCAGATATGACCATTCCTCTAGGTAAGAAGCAAACCACTGCCATGCTGTGCCATGCATTCCAAGGCTCATGAGGATAGATTGAAGAATCTTGTGAATGAACATGTAGGGGGAAATTCAATTTGACATAGCAGCACAAGTAGGAGGAGTAACATCAAAGAAACGAATTTTCATAAATACCTATACATTGAAAGTAATATAAAATAAAATAAGATAAATAAAACTAACAATAGTTACAATATACAATATGATACAATATAAACAATAAAATAGATCAGTGGGTATGTACATATTCTAAAGTTTTATTTGTATATATACATATATATATATATATATATATATATATATATATATATATATATATATATATGTTATATTTGTATATATATATATATATATATATATATATATATATATCCAATTCTTGGTATTTATATACAGTCAGGTCCAGAAGTATTTGGACAATGACAGAGTTTTTGTGATTTTACCTTTATACACCACCACAATGGATTTGAAATAAAACAATGAAGATGTGATCGAAGTGTAGGAGGTTCCACAAAAATATGGCATTTACCATTTAGGAATTACAGCCATTTTCAACAAAGTACCTTCATTTTCAGGGGCCCAAAAGTATTTGAACAAAGTGACATAATTGTAAATATAACCATAATTTTAATACTCGGATGAAATCCTTTGCAGTCAATGACTGCCTGACGTCTGGAGCCCATGTTCTCAAAACTCAAATTCTGAGTTTCCTCCCTGGAGATGCTTTGCCAGACCTTCACTGCAGCCACCTTCAGTTGCTGCTTGTTTGTGGGTCTTTCTGCCTTCAGTAAGTGAAAAGCATGCTCTATTGGGTTGAGATCAGGCAACTGACTTGGCCATTGAAGAATATTCCATTTCTTTGCCTTCAAAAAGTCTTGAGTTGCTTTCGCAGTATGTTTAGGGTCATTATCCACCTGCACTGTGAAGCAATGTCCTATCAGTTTTGTAGCATTTGGCTGAAAGTGAGCAGAGATTACAGCCCTATACACCTCAGAATTCATCCTGCTACTTCTGTCAGCAGTCACATCATCAATAAACACCAGTGAGCCCGTTCCATTGGCAGCCATACATTCCCATGCCATAACACTGCCTCCACCATGTTTGACACATGATGTGGTATACTTTGGATCATGAGCTGTTCCTTTCTTTCACCGTACTTTTCTCTTCCCATCATTCTGGTACAAGTTAATCTTGGTTTCATCAGTCCAAAGAATCTTATTCCAGAACATGGGAGGTTTTTTTAGATGTTCTCTGGCAAAGTCTAATCTGGCTTTCCTGTCCTTGAATGTTACCAGTGGTTTGCACCTTGATGTAAACCCTCTGTATTTACATTCATGAAGGCGTCTCTTGATTGTAGATTTTGACAATGATACGCCTTCCTTCTCCAGAGTATTCCTGACTTCTGTTGATGTTGTGAAGGGGTTTTTCTTCACCAAGGAAAGGATTCTGCGATCATCCACTTTAGTTGTCTTCTGTGGTCTTCCAGGTCTTTTGATGTTGTTGAGCTCACCAGTTCTTTCTTTCTTTTTAAGAATGTACCCAACTGTTGATTTGGCCATACCTAAGGTTTTTGCTATCTCTCTTATTTATGTTGTTAGATAGATTTATGTTGTTTTTTCAGCCTAATGATGGCCTCCTTCACTTGCATTGAGATCTCCTTGGACTTCATATTGGTAGCTCCAGTCGAACAGCTGCCAAATGCCAACTCAATACCTGATATCAACTCCAGACCTTTTATCTGCTTCATTTTTCTTGAAGTAACGAGGGAATGGACTGCACCTGGTCAATTATCTTCTTGTCAGTCAATTATCCAAATATCTTTGAGTCCCTGAAAATGGAACTTTGCTTAAAATGGCTGTAATTCCTAAATGGTAAATGCCATATTTTTGTGGAACCTCCTACATCTTGATTGTTTTATTTCAAATCCATTGTGGTGGTGTATAAAGGCAAAATCACAAAAACTCTGTCATTGTCCAAATAGTTCTGGATCTGACTGTACATATACATATACGTGTGTAATGTATTGTTATCTGTACAATATCTGTGGAATGACAATTAACTGCTGAGTGTGTGTGTTTGTGAGACTGAGCCAGTGGAGTAGGAAGTACTGGGTACTGTTGCATTGTGGAGTCTGATGGCTGATGGCACAAAAGAGCCCTTTAGTTATCTTGAGGCATGTGGCTGGATGAATCTATGGCTAAACATGCTCCTAAGCCACCTCAGCTCAGCAATGAGAGAATGAGAAGGATTGTCCATGATAGCTTTCAACTTCCCCCTTATCCTCTTCTCAATCACTGCCTACACAATGTCCTGTTCCATCATCACCACAGAGCTGGCCTTCCTCACCAGCTTGCCCAGTTTGTTGGCACCAATTCCCGATGCCACCTCTCCAGCACTCTAGAGCAAAAAAATAACGCTGGCCACTACAGACTGGCAAAACATCTGTAGCAGCCTAACCCTAACCCTAATGCTGCACACATTAAAGGACCCGAGTCTCATAAGAAAGAACATCCTTTCCTTTAGAGGCCCTCACTGTTGTCTGACCAGTCCAGTTTTTTGTTGAGTTGCACCCCTAGGAACTTGTAGGTGTCCACTATCTCCCCTCCCGCCCCCTTTATGGGGACAGGGGTGGGGAGCCTCTTGCAGCACCGGAAGTCCACCACCAGCTCCTTTGTTTTCCCGATGTTGAGCTGAAGGTGGTTGTTGTCGCACCATCCTATGAAGCTTTCAATAAGGTCTCTATACTTCTCCTCCTTATCATCTCTAATACAGCCAACAATAGAAGAGTCATCTGAGAACTTCTGTAGGTGGCAGGTTCCCAACTCAATGCAAAAGTCAGAGGTATAGAGAGTGAAGCATAACGGTGACAGTACAGTTCCCTGGAGTGCACCAGTGTTGCTTATCACCACATCTGTCAAGCAGCCTGACATAATGCAGGCTGTTGGTGAGGTAGTCTGTAATCCAGGGAATGAGGTTCTGATACACCTGCATCACAGAGGTTCTCAGCCAGCCAGAATGTATGGAATGTGTTCACTAGAGAAGTCAAAGAACATGATGAAACTGCAGATCCAGGTAGTCATGTACCAGGGGCCTGAGATTCTGCAGAACCAGCCTCTCAAAGGTTCATTACATGTGACGTTAAGGCCACAGGCCTGAAGTTGTTGAGAGCAATGGGATGTCCTTTCTTGGGCATGGGGACTATGCAGGATGTTTTCTAGATTTTACGCACCTTCTTCAGCCTCAGGGAGAGGTAAAAAAAAATGCAGATATGCTCCTGCCAGCTGCTCCGTACACACTTTAAGCACCCCGTGTCGAAGTTGTCAGGTCCTCTGGCCTTGTTAATCCAGGTCTTAGTGAGCTGCCATCTCATCTGGCTGGTTGTGGTCGTGATATTTGGGGTGGTTGGGGATCTGGTGGAGGTGGAGATATGGGGAGAGGGTGGTGGTGATGCTGTCTTCCTGGGTGTGGGAGGTGTTGTTATGTTTTTTGCTGGTGTGATGAGGTGGGCTATGGCTGTTGTTCCCCAATCTTGCCATGCCGCAGGGAGGCCTGCAGAGGAGGGGGCAGCTGAGGTGTAAATGGGGACTGCCATCTTGGAGGTGTGAAAGGGGACATTTGAGAAGTTGGACGGAGGTCTGTTCTGTACTGTACTGGGGAGTCAAACCTGTTGAAAAAACACGTTGGCACAACACTATTCCCCTCAACTGTTCGTTATGACCTTTTCATGCCAGTAATGCTCCTTATTCTCCCCACAACTCTCTCGGATTGTTCTGCTGCAGCTTCCCCTCAATCCTGTTCTTATAGCAGTCTTTAGTCCTCTCAGCTCCCTCCTCAGCTCCTTCTGTATTCCCTTCTTCGCATCTTCAGTGTCCCCTGCCATGAAGGCTCTCTTCCTGTTCAGCAGGGCTTTGATGACCCTGTTGATCCAAGGCTTGTTGTTGGAGAAGCAGCGGACATTCTTCGTGGGGACAACACTCACAGAACCTGATGTACTCAGTTACACACTGAATGAGATCCTCAATGTCATCCCCATGATCTTCCTGAAACAGCTCCCAGTCAGTCACGGCCTCCTCTGCCTCCACAGACCACAGCTGCACAGTCTTGGTGGTTACAGGCTGTCTCCTAACAACAGAGTTGTATGCAGGAGTGAGCTGTATCAAACAGTAGTCTGATTTTCTGGGGGGAAAGGGCGGTGGCACTGTATGCCTCCTTAATATTGGCATGCAGCAAATCCATGCAGTTGGTCAGGGTCGTTGAGATTTTAACATGATTTAAATCTCCATTTATTATGAGGAGTGCACTGGGATACAGTGTCTGCAGGTCTGCGACGGTGGAGTGCATGTCAATGTCGAGTGATCCACTGTCGATGGTGGAATGTAAACAATAACAACAATGGCCACTGAAAACTCCTGGGGCAGATAGAATCGCCTCAAGGGATGGGATCCAGTGGGCAGGTGGTGGGATTGCTGGACTAGAAAATATGCACAGTTATCTAGATTGCAAAGTCATCAGCAGTCAGGGAGGAAGGTGAAGGAGGAGGTGGAGAGTTAAGAAGTGAAGAAATAATGTTTTCTCATTATTGTTGCTCTGCACAGTGTATTTGCTCCCCTTTTCCACCACAGGACCACCACTAAGTATATATGATTTGAAACAAGTAGAACTCAATGCCTATGGTGTCAAAAGGGATGCCACCACCGCCAACAAGTCTAGTCTTTCTTATTATTAAACCGTATATTTGAACTACCCTCAAAATATACTTAAACAGGAAGGAGACTACTGAGAAAAAAACTATTCAGTTCATCTGCTGGTTACAATGGTAATTCCATATAAATCCTACACACAATTAACCACTCATTCTTGAGGTATCATGTTAATAATGATCTCAGCCGGATGGATGGACAGACAGATGGACACACTCCTACATTGATGGTGCTCAGTTAGAGACTAATGCTCATCTTTTTTCCTTATACAGTGTGTGTTAATCATCCTTTAGCCTTCATCAGCATCATCACCACCCAAATCACATCTGCTCAGTGGAGTTCTTGTACTGGTCTCTTTATCTTGATGGATGAGGGAATGATGGAAGGGTGTTAGATAGATAGATAGATAGATAGATAGATAGATATACTTTATTGATCTCATGAGGGAAATTCTTGTGTTACAGCAGCGTGGTCAGTAGCAAGATACAACACGTACACACAAAATATAAAATATAAAATACAATAAGTTAAATTAAATGTAGTAGTGCAGATATGGAAAGTTAGTACTTTGTGCAGAGTAACAGATGGACTACAGTCAGTAACTTTACCTATAAAGTGACCTGCCACACATGGTAACTGGACCTGATAAACTTGAGTAAGATTTGTACCTCGGTCAGACGGGAGTGTTTATGAACGTTTTCTCCTTTGTGGACGGTGGGCTGGAGCTGCTGCAGGACGCCTCGACTGCTGGTCAGAGCTCTGGTCAGGCGTGCAAATTTACCCCAACCTACACACACACAGAAACATAGATCACTGTTAACACACTCCAACACACACACACACACATACAGTGGAGAACATTGTGTAAGATTCAAACTTAAAATGCAGCAGTGAATTTTGGGTATTGTGTCCCCACCTTTAGATATTAATCTTACTGCAGTGCATTCTGGGGTTTTATGAGTGAACTGGATATTATTCACTGACCACAAAGAGGGTAAATTGTGCACTACAGTACATACAATACATCACTGTGAGACATGTTGGAGGTTTTAAGGCCACACCCACCTTTATAGGAGTCATCTTCGATTGGCTGCTTGAAGGCTGTGATGTCATTAAATGTGCATAGGAAAAGCACCACTTTTTCCTGTTCATTCCGTATGGGAGCAATTTTCACAAAGAACCACACTGGTGTTCCTGTCACACATAGATTACAGCAATGCAGATTCATACAGTAATTAAATATTACAAAGCCTACATTAAATCCATCTCTAACATTAATCTCAGCAATGATCAGGAAATATTTTCGCTAATTATTTTTCTCATGGTGCAACACATTTATTCAATTCAATTTTATTTGTATAGTGCTTTTAACAATGGACATTGTCACAGCTTTACAGAAATGGATTAATATGTGAATTTATCTCTATAATAGTATTATATATAATAATATATATAATATTACGATAATTATAATTTAATAATATTTATAATAATAATAATAATAATTATTAGTAGTAATAGTAGTAGAAGTATTACTATTAAAAGTTGATTCCATGTACCATGAAAGTTGTTTCTCTTTAAAAGTGAATATACTTTAATTTCTAAGACTCAAGAATATTGATGAAGGCATCAAAAAAAAATCACAGGGTTAAGACTGCTGTGTTTCTGCTCCTAATACGCACAGTCTGTGTGTGTGTGTGTGTGTGTGTGTGTGTGTGGTGTGTGTTGCCACTCACTATTCTTTTTGTACATTAGGATCTCAAATGAGTTCATCTCGTAGTTCTCAAATGTCAGTCGCACCTTCTCCATTGTTTCTCTGTCTGTGAGTTCACCGTACATAAAACTGGCGATAAAACAAACATGTGGATTTACTGAAAATTCTGATTAAATTATACACATTAAAGTAATGGTACGTTGAACACAGTATGCTACACACACTTAGCTTTGTTTGAATACTAATACATGTAATTTCATCGACATTGCACTGCAAAATATGATTTCTTAACAAGGAAAAATATCTTTAATATGGGCAATTTTATCTAATATTTCTTATTATGAAATTATTATAAATCAAATATAAGGTTAATAAGCCTGTTTTTAGATGCTTTTATTCACTTCAAGCTTTACATTTTCTTATTATATTGGCAGCTAATTTTGCTTCTTTCTAGAAATAAATGCTTAAAATTAGATAAATTATCTTCCAATAGAACTATTTCAAGCTTGAAATGAGTACAAATGTTTTAAAATAGGTTTAATAGTCTTATATTTGGTTTATTGTAATCCAGTGTATCCGGTGTCACCCAGAAGAGGATGGGTTCCCTTTTGAGTTTGGTTCCTCTGAGGGTTTCTTGTCGTCTCAGGGATGTTTTACTTGTAAAATAGTCATATTACAATTGTGGTGTGTTGGTTAAGCTTAAGCTCTATCACCATCATCATGACTGAATCCTACTGCAATAATTCTGAGCACTGTGTTCTGTTTCTCTCTCACACTGTGTGGTTTTGGAACTTTTAAAAATGATATTTTCCCTTTTTAGGTTAAATTGAATCTGTATACACATGCAGTATTTAAGATACACAGTATGCTAATGACTATTATTGTGTAAGAATACTATATTTGTGTAAGACAAAGAAGGATTTATAAAGGTATAGGAATGTTTTGTTCTGTTCTGAGTTGTGTCTTTAAACTGTGCAATTAATGTAATGAGTATGCGGGTCTTTTTGAGCCATTATTTTTATTTTTACAGCTTCTTTATTTTTATCTCTTTTTCTGTATTCCTCTCTGGGGTTGGCAGGTCTGATTGTGTCTCAGTTTTAAATAATATATTCTTGAATAATAAGAATGAAGTGAGTAAAAAAACAGTTTTGGTAGAGTTTTGAAGCATGTGGATAAAAAATTTACATTATGCTACCTGCAGGTGCTGCTCTTCTGCATGACCTCAGCACGGTGGTATCCAGATAGCTTGCAGAATCCATCATTACTGTAGACGATGGGCCAGTCCACGATCTGAGCGTTTCCCAACACAAAGTTTGTATCTGTGGAAATAAGTATTGGAAAAAGAATGAAGGACCAGGTACATGTTAACCATTGTGTTCTCTCAATTTCAGTCTTTTCCTAAAGGTGGAACAATAGTAAAATTATTTATGTGCATTTTTAAAACCCATATCACAGAGATGATGTCCAGTTCATTTTGGAGCTGAGAGTAATAATACTCCTGCCATCAGGTCAATTCCTGAGAATGGAAAGTGCTGTTTTGTTGCTGTTTTTTTTATATTGATTATCATTGAGGTAAGTTAAAATATAAATAAGATTTAAAAATAAATCATAACTTGTTGAAATAAATCCAATTCCATACCCAAACCATATACTAACTCCTCACACTTCACTTACTTGTTATATAAGGTTCCTTCACCTTTACTTATTATGCATAGAGTATATTACTATAGGAGTTGCTCTCATTTCAGATAAGTGAATAGATAAATGGACAGATGGACGGATGGATGCATGAATGGATGTATGGATGATTAAATGGATTTATGGATGGGTGAGTAGCTAGAAGGAATCCTAGAGGAATGGACTGATGAAGGAATGGATGGATGAGTGACTGGACGAAAGGATGTAGAGTTGAATGGATTTGTGAGTAGGGGAAAGATGCACAATCTAGATGAAGGGATGTAGAAATCAATGGCTAGAGTGAAGAATAAGTAGATGGAAAGATGGACCTTTGCATGCTTAATTTGTTTAACACTAGTCTAAACTATTTTTACTTAATAATTTATCAAAACTCTTAAAAGAAAGTGTTTCTCTGTGGTACTTTTGATGTTTATAAGTCATAGCTTATGGAATTTATATGGATTCTCCTTGAAACCTTTTTGAAATGGAATTTCTGTTGTATAGTTCTGCCCCAGAGGGAACAAATAACCTTTAAAGGTGACCTTTTTAAAAAAATATATAAAATAAAAGTGTTATTCTTTAAAAATCTCTTATTTAAATCTGAGGCTTGACATGTTTAGCTGCTTGACAAACCATGTAATTTCCTATTCATTTTCTTTGTTGTGATATCATCCAATTCAGGATGCCAATTGTTATTCTCTTAATGACTAAAAGGGTATTAACTCAATTAGTACATCTCTGCACTTGTTAGCGATTCTACTGATTTAACCAGTAAGTATAATTCGTCAAAATTTGATAAAATACCAGCAGTTGTTGATAGCAGACACAGACTTTTAGATCTGTCTGCTGGGCACAACTCTACTGTGGCTTGAAGTGTATTGTGAACAGCTCTGTTCCGTGTCCATGTCATTAGCTAGTTGATGTTAATGGCTTTGCTGAACTGTTCTAAGGCTTTGTGTGTCTCTGACTCAGGATAATATTATTCACAGTGTACAATCAGACAATGCAGCATGAAATACATCATGTCAACATTTAATATATTAGATCAAAAACATTAATGCAATCAAGTGAAGAATTTTTGGAAATTAATGTAACAAGAATGTGTGAAACAAGATAAACTCTGCTCTGGTGTAAATGGGATGGTCGTCACACAAAGTAGACGTGTTTTCTAAACTAAAACTACAATACCACACACAGACACACACACCACTATGGAGGGAAAAACAAAAAAGGAAAGGTTCCATGCCAACGTTTGTTATTTTACAATGATTCATTCGTCCATCATAAGGAGATGTAAGAATTTTGAATATGATCTCTCTGTAGGAAGATATTATTGATGAGTCAAACTCTGTAAATTAACAGAAATTGGTATAGAACATCAGATCATTGAATGTAGAGGTGGAAAAGAGATTAAAGAGGAAGCGTATTTCTTCGTGTGGTCTGTACCTGTCTGTCTACGTGATAATGTCCAAACTGAAAAGTTAAACAGAAAAGAGGGGTTAAAGCATCATATTGTGGATTTTTGGAAATACACTCTGCACAGTACACTTCTAAGTAAATGCCGTGCTTACAGGGTTAGCTAAAAGTGTACAAGAACACACTGAACCTGTGACTGCTAACAAATAGTGAGTAAGAATGGAGGATTTGATAGATTATCTTGCAGCTTAAACAGAGATCTGTGCAGCTACATATTACTGCCAAAAAATGACTTAAGCAACCGAATTCATATGAAAAGTTCAGAGGTTTAGGGGATATTTTCATGAGACCAGGTATATTATTGCCAATTCACTTGACACAAATAGGAGTTAGATGTACATAAAAAGTCTGGAGACACAACTCAAAAATGCAACTTGATTTGGCTGAAAAGTGTGTCTGAAATTAACAGTTCATTTATTAAGGCTGTAGCTCATCACGCAAACTGCCCGAGGAACCTCCTATTACATTCTCAATGTGCAATGTCACAAAAGTACTGTTTAATAGTTTTTATATGTGAGGTGTGTGTTTGTGATGTATGTGCTATGAGCAGGGTTGCCAGATCAAAAAAAAGCAGCCCAAAAGACGAGTAGTATTAAAATACATAGTTTAAGACCAATATCTTAAAATGGTCCTGTATTATTACGCATTTGTTATAAAAAATCTGTGAGAACAAACAAAAATTCAGGAGTAATTCAGAAGTCAATCCAATTCAATGTAAAAACCACACAGCTGTGAACACTGCTTGTAAAGCTTTAAACCACACGCATGGTGCTAATTTACATCTGGTGTACAAAACCACATTTTATTATATGTTGTATTAAATTATATATATTATATTAAAGGTATTCTTTAATTATGTACCCACAGTCCCAACGGCAATGCGGTACACCACATAATAAAGTAATAAAGATAGTAACACTGCATAGAGCATTAACATTACTACAGTAACACCACACGCATAGCATTTATTATTCCACAGTAATGTGCAATTACTCTTACAGGATGGTGAAGTCTGTACATACTGTCCTCTATTCTGTATATGTCCTGCATTGCTAGATTATTACTGATCCAGTAGCTAATACACTATAAACTCAGTTTAAACTACTTAAGCTACAGATCGTTTTCTGTAAAATAAATAAATGAATAAATTAGTAACCTCCTTATAAACGCAGCATAGCTTAATTTTAAAACAAACTATTCAAATATAAGGCTCATTATGGAAATATCTACCACCATAGTTAGTTTTTTGTCGGTCTTTCTTAAACTTGCAGTTAAATCTGAGACATTATTTACACTTGTTTAAAGTTATAGAACGGCAGATTGTAAAATGAAAGGCCTTGCAAAGCTTTTATATATAAAATGTGACTATAATCATATAAACGTCTGAATAAAACACAGGGCCCACTGTGGTGTGTGTGTGTGTGTGTGTGTGTGTGTGTGTGATTCTTACCGTTCGATCTCCTCACTATATTCTCCAGGAAAGTGTTTTGAGGGGCCACGAGCCCCCTCCGGCCGCCGGCCATCGCCGCGGCTCACACGCGCCTTTCTCACTCTCCACTATGCTTATTTCTTCTCTTCTTTTCTTATTCTCTATTTTCTTCTTTTTCTCTTATCTTTTTAGAGTCGATGATGTATGGAACAGGCTCAGCGCGCGCAGCAACGGCTCCGGCGCTGTCCGTCGGTCCGCGCGCACCTGCCTCCTCCTCCTACTTTCCTCGCGGCACCTGCGGCTGTGTGTGTGTGTGTGTGTGTGTGTGCGTGTGTGTGTCCTCCACTCCTTCCTCTTTGTCTCGTCCTCCGTTAGTCAGTGTTTGCTAATGTGCGCGCGCCATCTAAAGAATTTCGGGCGGTGTATTTTGGGAGACTGGTTTGTCAGTTTGGGAGATAACATTTCGGTATTATGTAAGATAATAAATGATGACACATTACCAACAAAGTTTGAGGCTAATTTATAGGGAAAACGGGGAGCATTTTAAATTAGGACTAGAACGCCAATCTTGCCATTTTTCTGCAGCCAAAAATAACATCTGATATTTTAAACCCAAATCTGGAGCACCATCTACTGGTCATGACACTGCAGGTTGCCAGATTGGGCAGTACACGTATTTTGAAAATGACTACTAAAGGAAAGATTTTGGATTTTTGCAGTTACCATATACCGTTGCAATGTGTGTGTGTGTGTGTGAAACTCCTCCCAAAGCAGCGTTTCCCCAGTCAGGTTTGTGGAGGTGTTCATTGTCTCACACAGACTTAATATGTTTTCTGACTCTGTTTACAGCCTGTTATCTTTAAACACGGACAAAAGCACTAAGTCATAGAGAGAAAAACACTTCCACTGAAAATCACTTTCAGTCATTGAAAATCACAAAAATCGCCATTCTGTGCACTTCCCTATTCAGCCACACAAACTGGATTGTCATGGGAGGAATCATTGTAACTTCAACCTAACCCTTACCCTAACCAGATGTTCTTCACTACAACTGATGATACCTTTATTCTGGAGTACGAAATTTAGCATTTATAAGCTGTTGTAGCAGAATGTTTATTTATTCCTAAAATCTATTTTGTTTTGTAAGTCCCAGTAGCATGACCAAGATGGTGGTGTGTACAACGCAAGGTTCACCGTCTCGCCAGGTGTTGCAAATCAGTGATTTTCTATCTAGTAATTTTCAATCTAGCTGTTAGTTATAACCCTGCAAACAAGTCTTATAGCAGGCATATAAGAAATATAGCCAGGGTAGCCAGAACACTCTGCTCATGTAAGACAGCCAGTCCGAAAAGCTCAGCACTGCCATCGAGGCCGTAAACAAAGACACCTGAGCAGGTGAGGAGGGAACTGAAAAACCTACATGCAGAAAGAGCAGCAGGCCCTGATAGTGTCAGATGTGAAATACTGAAGGCTTGTGCAGATCAGTGTAAAGTTCTACAGTATATCTATAAAGTATTATAACTTATAAAATAATAGCCTGAAACTGGAAAAGTTCCCATAATTTTGGAAGACATCCTGCCTAGTTCCGTTACCCAAGAAGAAGAATAATCCAAAGGAACTGAATTACTACAGACATGTAGCAAAAGTACTGGTACTAGGACCACAAGCAGCTAGTAGTATTCTTTTTGATTACGTATTAACTCTGGATGCCCATTCAGTTACATCATGTGCAGCAGTAAAAGACCTTGGTGTGATTATTGACTCCAGTCTTTCATTTGAAGCTCATGTAGATAATATAACTAGGATAGCTTTCTTTCATCTCAGAAATATTACTAAGATAAGAAATACAATGTCACTACACGATGCAGAAAAATTAGTTCATGCTTTTGTTATCTCTAGGTTGGATTACTGTAATGCCTTACTGTCTGGATGTTCCAGTAGATGCATAAACAAGCTCCAGTTAGTCCAAAATGCAGCAGCCGGAGAGCTTACTAAAACCAGAAGATATGACCACATCACCCCTATCTTATCCACACTGCATTGGCTCACAGTCAAATTTCCTGGTCTTGTGCCGCAGTACCTGAGTAAACTTCTGGTCTTTTATGATCTGCCACGCCTGGTGAAGATGCAGTGGTATGCTCATTAAAGATAAATTTATAAATTTAAAATTTATATCCAGAATTTATATATTTCTGTATAGTTGCTTTGTAACGATATCCATTCTTAAATGTGCTATAGAAGTGAAATTGAATTGAACTGAATTACCACTACCGAGACAGCCAGCCAAGCCCCCTGTACAATGGCCAAAGATGTCCCTTCACTGAAGCTTTTTTTTTTTTTGCAAATATAAGGCAATGTCCTATCCCTACCAATGCTCACTTTAATAGGAACACCTGTATACCTGCTCATTTATGCAGTTATCCAATCAGCCAATCATGTGGAAGCAGCACAATGCATAAAGTCATGCAGATACAGGTCAAGAGCTTCAGCTAATGTTCACATCAAACATCAGAATGTTGGAAAAAGTGTGATCTCTGTGACTTTAACTGTGGCTTGGTTGTTGGTGCCAGATGAGCAGGTGTGAGTATTTCAGAAACTGTATTTCAGAAATATCACACACAACAGTCTCTAGAGTTAACATAGATGAAGATTAGAAAAAAAAAATCACATTGGTCTTTTTCCAGTCTTCAACTGTCCAGTTTTGGCGAGTCTGTGGACAGTAACTGTGTGTCTGTGTGTGTGTGTGTGTGTATGTATATATATATATATATATATATATATATATATATATATATATATCCATACATACATACACACCGATCAGCTATAGCATTAAAACCACTCACCTGGTGCCATCTCTTCCCCAGGTAAGCAATGCGCACTCACCCATCCACATGATGTAAAAGAAAATGTGATTCATCAGACCAGGCCACCTTCTTCCATTGCTCTATGGTCCAGTTCTGATGTTCACATGCCCATTGTAGGTGCTTTCGGCATTGGACAGGGGTCAGCATGGGCACTCTGACTGGTCTGCAGCTATGCAGCCCCATACGCAGCAAGCTGCGATTCACTGTGTGTTCTGATACCTTTCTATCATAGCCAGCATTAACCTTTTCAGCAATTTGTGCTATAGTAGCTCTTCTGTGGTGTCAGACTAGATGGGCTAGCCTTCGCTCCCCACTCGGACCACTTTTGGTAGGTACTAACTACTGCATATGTGATGGAGTTAAAAAGAACATTAACTCTGATGATATTCATGGTGTTGAATTACATGAAATTAGAGGGTAAATTAAATCAAATGGTGTTTAGGTGCCCCCTTGTGGTTAATGCATTGCAGACATTTATTATTTTGCCCTCGCGCGCCTACCGTAGTTCAGCAGAAAATGGCTGACACTGCTGCGGGTAAGCGTGTTTCTCTTCTCTCCTGTTTATGGTGTTTAAAAAAAAAAGTGATAAAAGTGTGTTTAATGAGTTTTTCAAATGTAAACGTTTGTAGCAATTATATCAACAAATGTAAAGTGAGTTGGATGGGTTTATATGTCCGATGGAAACTTTGTTGAGTACTTATCATTGTGCCTCGTGTCTCATGCAGTGAAATTAATGTGCTGCTGCTTATGTAGCATCAGATGGCTAAATGGAATACACACAGTTACCCTTAACGAGAGAGTTTGTTCATTTTATGTTTTTCTTATTTCAGTGTTTTATGTCTGCAGTGTTTTCACCCTGTCTAATAATACATTTTGATGTATTCCTCAGGTATGTCATTTTCATGTTTATTTTTGTTGTTTCATTAACATGGAATTGTTACAGTGTTTTCACCCTGTCTAATAATACATTTTGATGTATTCCTCAGACACGATTATCATTGCTGCGGAGAATAAAAGAAAGAACAGACAACCAGAGTCTTGTGTGTGTTGTCCATTTAAAGTTTGTGACGGTTGTGTGGGATGTGTTAAGGCCACATTGGGGACAACAATCGTTACACATACCAGGAACACTCCAGAAATCATCACAATTTGGCCCATGTCAAAGTCACTCAGATCCTTACACTTGCCCATTTTTCCTGCTTCCAACACATCAACTTCGAGAACTGACTGTTCACTTGCTGCCTAATATATCTCAATCCTTGACAGGTGCCATAAAACTGCACATATTGTAACTGAGTCTAAAAAATAATAATTTCATTATTTTCACAGGCAGTTTTGCTCTACAGCATTTCTTTGCGTGTGCCTAAGACTTTTTACACAGTACCGTGTTGTAGCAATCTCCCGGGTTCAGGCAAAAATGAGGAAGCAGGAGGCAGGCTTAGAACAACTCAGGGGTGTTTTATTTTCAGTTTCTCTTCCACTTTCCATGGTCTATTTAAGTTCCACACACACATACACTCGCACACACACGGCTCTGTGCTGGATCAGGGCTCTCCCTCTTGAGGCGCTCCTCTCTCTCCCCCTTATCCTTGCCCCAGCTCACTGCAACACAGAATACTTGTTAGTCAATCTCCCCACAGGTGTGCATTCCTTACCACTCACCTCCCCCGGCTCCGCCCTCCATTCACAAATCAGCGCTTGACCATGCCCCTGCTTCCACGTATGTATATATACAGTATATATATATATCCATCTGTCTGTCCATCCATCTGGCTGAGATCATTATTAACATGATATCTCAAGAATGAGTGGTTGAATGTGTGTAGGGTTTATATGGAATTACCATTGTAATCAGCAGATGAACTGACTAGTTTTTTTTCTATCGTTTCCTCCCCGTTTGAAGTATATTTTGAGGGTATTTCAGAATACAGTTTATTAACAAGAAATATTAGACTTGTTGGCAGCAGAGGCATCCCTGTTGATGCCATTGGCATTGAGTTCATATAAGCTTAGTGGTAGTCCTGTGGTGGAAAAGGGGAGCAAATACACTGTGCAGGGCAACAATAATGAGAAAACATTATTTCTTCATTTCTTAACTCTCCACCTCCTCCTTCACCCTCCTCCCTGAATGCTGATGACTTTGCCACCTAGATAATTGTGCATATTATCTAGTCCAGCAATCCTACCACCTGCCCACTGGATCCCTTCCACAATGCTCCAGACCAACTAACAAAACCTCCTCCCCTTCATCATCCATTGTAAATAACACCTAGTCAGGTACTGACTGCCTTCAAGACAGCAAGGATTTTTCCCATCTTGAAGAAGCCCAAACTATATACCTCAGTAGTCAGTAACTACCTGTATCACTTCTTTCTTTTCTTTCAAATGTTCTTGCCATAGTCAGTCAGTTGTATCTCTGTCTTAACCATAATAACTTCCAAGATCCTAACCAGTCTGTCTTCAGCAGCACACTACACAGAAACTGCCCTCATGGCTGTTACTGAGAAACTTCATGCCACTACATCAGACTGTCATCGGTCCTCATCCTCATCCTTTCAGCAGCCTTCAAAATGTTCACTCACAAGACTCTTCTGTCCATCCTCATGAGTCTTGAAAAAACTGGTACAGCATGGCAGTGGTTTGCTTTTTACCGTGAAGGTCATATCAGATGATATGGAGGGGAAGCACATTTGCTCTAGGCAGACACAGCCTCAGTGCTGTGTCCTCTTCTGTTCTCTCTCTATACTTGATCTCTCAGTGAGGTCATTTCCTCTATACATGCTCTCTTAGTGAGGTCATATACTCTATACCCACTCTCTCAGTGAAGTCATGTACTCACCTAAGTTTTCATACCAATGTTATGCTGATGAGACTCAACTCATTCTCTCCTTTCTTCCCTCAGACACTCATGTTTCTGCTTGGATCTCTGCATGTCTAACAGATATCACATCTTGGATAGCAGTTCACCAGCTGAAATTAAATCCTAGCAAGACTGGGCAGCTGTACATCCCTGGAGATGCATCCCCATGTCATGATTTTGTGATCTCCCTGGACAAGATTCAGATCACAGAATCAAAGATCATGCAATCTTGGGGTAGTTCTGGACAACCATATTCCTTTTTCACTTTACATTGCTAACCTGACCCAGTCACACAGGTTTTTCTTTTAGAACATCAAGAGTATCTGACCTTTCCTGTCCACAGAGGCTACTCAAGTGCTTGTTCAGTCCCTTGCCATCTCAAGCCTGGAAACTGCAACTTGCTCTGCCTCTGGGTCAGATGCCTCTGACCCTTGCAACTGAACCAGAATGCAGCTGCAATATTTGTGTTCAACCTCCTCAAGTTCTCCCACACCATACTATTGCTGTGTTCCCTCCATTGGCTTTCTGCAGCTGCTCACATCAAATTTAAAACCCTCATGCTTGCCTACAAAGGCATTTATTACATTTGCTCTGCACCACACTCCCTTCAAGCCTCTAACATGGCTCACCTAGACCCATCTTTCCTTAAAATCAGGGAGACCTGCATCAAGAGTCTTCTCTTTCCAGGCACCCAGGTGGTTAAATGAATGTCCCCTGGCAGCTGAGTCAATTTCTCACTGGTTCTCGTTTTAGAATCAGAATCGTTTTACTGGCCAGGTAGGACACAGTATACGTAATGCAAACTATGCAAAACACACAGTAAACACAAGGCAAGAAAATTTAATTTAGAAAGTTGTGATTTAATGTGCAGTGTCATCCCTTTAGTAACAACTTATTCTCACCAGACACAATTACTAAATAATAGGATCAAAAACAATTTTAAACACACTCAACAATATTTACCTGCCTTGCAAAATTTCAAAGTCATCTTGGCCTACTGAAACAATAAAAACCTTAAAGATATCCTTGTCCGAACTAGATTCACTTCCACAGGCTCCAATGGCAGGCTCCTTGGGAATGATACCACAAGAAAATAAAATATATTTCAGGAATACCCATTCTCCAGAACCTCAATTTAGATACAAATAATATTGTTTATTGCATAACATGTTCATACTGCCACAAATGCTAAATACATGAAACTAAAAACACATTAATATTAAGGTTAAAACAACACATACACAACATCACTAATAATACAAAAAATACACAATTAATCAGTCATTTTAAAGAACATGGTTTGGATAATTTAACAGTCTCAGGGTTGGAAGCCAGCTAACCTGGACAGATAAACAGAGAAAAAAGTGTGAGATTGATACACAGATTAAAACAAGGATTCCCATGGGACTTAACGAAAAGGGTTAGGGTTAGTAAGAAATCATCCTAAACACAAACCCATACAAAACCACCAATTCAGATCAAAGATCAAGTTTTTAAAAATCAGGCCAGGGATATTCTTATTGTCTACATGAGAGCGGAATTTATATTCATTATATTATTTCAAATATGAAGTCTACAAACTGTCCTACAGATGTTCTACCTTCAGATATTTTTTAAGAAGCTTTTCCAACTTTAAGTGTGGTTCTTACTGCTATTATTAATAGCTCCCTAGAAAATGGAATTGTACCAGCCACTTTTAAACATGCTGTGGTTCAGCCACTGTTGAAAAGGCATAATCTTGATCAACATGATCTGAATAATTACAGGCCAATCTCCAAGCTATCTTTTATTTCAAAAGTTTTGGAAAAAGTTGTTTATTCTCAGATCTCTTTGTACTTGAGTACTTTCAACATTTTTGATACATTTCAGTCTGGTTTTAGAGAACTCCACAGTACTGAATCTGCTTTGTTAAAGGTCGCCAATGATATTTTACACTCTCTTGACTCTGGCTCCTGCTGTCATTTAATCCTGCTTGATCTAAGTGCAGCTTTTGACACAGTGGACCATGAGATCCTTTTGAAAAGACTGAATCATGTCATTGGGTTTCAGGGATCTGTGTTGAAGTGGTTTACCTCTTATCTTAAGGGGAGAACCTTTTCAGTTAATATAGGGAATTGTTTCTCACCACATGCACAAATATCTTATGGTGTTCCCCAGGGTTCCATTTTGGGACCTCTTCTATTTGTTCTATACATGCTCCCCTTGGGCCACATTATCCAGAAGCATAACTTATCATATCATTGTTATGCTGATGACACACAACTTTATTTTCCTTTTAGTACAAACAACAGCTGTTCGGTGCAAAATCTATTTGATTGTCTCGGTGACATTAATGGATGGACGTGAATTTTTTGCAGATGAACAGTGATAAAACTGAAATAATTATCTTTAGTCCACCAGTCTCAACTGCTGGTATTGTTAATCAGTTAGGTACGCTGTCTTCCAATGTGCATGACTGCATCAAAAACCTTGGTGTTATTCTAAATCCTTCATTGTGTTTTGATAAGCAGATTAATGCTGTTGTCAAAAGCAGCTTCTTTCAGTTGAGACCAATTGCTAAAATCAACAAGATGCTATCTAAGAAGGATCTGAAAACTGTTATTCATGCATTTATAACATCAAGGTTGGACTACTGTAATTCCCTTTATTTGGGGTTGCCCAAGACTGCTCTAGATCGCCTGCAAATGGTGCAAAATGCAGCGGCCAGACTTTTGACTGGCACCAGGAAGCATGAGCACATTACTCCTGTGCTTGCCTCTCTTCACTGGCTGCCAGTCAATTTCCACATTAAGTTTAAAATTTTATTATTTGTTTTTAAAGCTTTGCATAGGCTTGCTCCACCATACATATGTGAGCTCCTTAATCTGTACATTGCCCCAAGATCTCTTCTGCTCCCAGGCTCTGGAATAGTCTCCCTTTTCATATAAGATCATCCTCCTCTATTGCTATGTTCAAATCCTCCTTGAAGACTCACTTTTATTCTTTATCTTTTAATTCATTCTGAGCCTTGAAAATGTCCATTTGTCTTCTGGTATTTTGTATTGTTAAATGTTTTTTGTGTATAGATTTGCTTTATACAATTTGTACAGCACTTTGGTTTCAACTTCAGTTGTTTTTAAATGTGCTTTATAAATGAATAAACTAAATTAAACTAAACTAAACGTACCTGAACCAACTAAAATGGGGGTATAGATACAGGGACTCCTGATTTGAAGAACTTTCTGAAGTAACCAAAATGGAAGGCATAGGTACAGCTACTCTTATTTTGAAAATCTAACTGAGGCAGCCAAAATGGAAGGCTCAGATAAAGGGACCAATCAGAAGTCACCAAGTCAGCACCCTCATTTGGAGGGAAAACCAAAGCCACAGACAAAGCTGCTCCTTATTATACAATACAGCCAATCACAATTCAATTAACTGATCTTGACCACACCTATGGCTTAACCACACCTACACATACACTGTAGTTTATAATTTTAGCCCAGCCTCCCCAAACCAGTTGATAGTCTTCTGAGGAAGCATTTTTTTTTATGCCAACTGCTTTTTTTTTTTTAAAGCAATCTCTTCACAGTGTCTCTCTTCTAACTTTTCACAAAAAGTTTTTTTTGTTAAAAAAGAGAATACTAATAAAGATCAAGTTTTTAATCTGTGCTGTGAGAAGGATACAATAGGAACCCAAAACTCACAGTAGCACAAAGGAACCAGACTATTGCTTTCCTGAAGGAAGTAACAAGAACATTCTCCTCAATTTGGTGGGGGGGGTTTCACCATTTTCAATTGGCTTGAGGGACTTTTCTCATGAAACCCAAAAATCCAGGATCTTTGGTCAAAAGACAAAGAAAAACAAAGACCAAAAACTTAAGAAGGGCAAGACCTGAGCAGATACTATTGGGTAAGAGCACCTTCACTATTTTACTTACTTTGTTGACCTTACCTCACTGCAGATTTATAGAATGATTTCCAGAATAGACTTACTGTTTTAGGAGACCAGGAACAAACTTGGAATGGGGGAAACACAAAGACACACACATCACTAAGCAGTTACAACACACTTAACAAAGCTTATTTTAAATTCGTACAAGCAACACATCACCTGGAAATGGTAGAAAATTCCTTACACACAGGCAGTTTTCCAACACGCATGTCCAGACAGGTCAACAAACTCACACAATTCATAAAATCATTATCACCTAGGAATGTATCCACAGAGAAAATCACTCAGAACACACTCACCTGGATGAAGAATAAATTTACATGCAAATTTTGGAAGAACATCACACACAGGTCATAATAAACCTCATGGAAAATAGTCAAAAGTTTAGTGACTTGGAATGTACAGTGGCAGTGAAATGGCCCTGAAACAGGTTCAAACACAAATTGAGAGGTAGCACTTTAGCTTATTACAAAGATACCATCAAAAACAAACAAATATGATGATGAGATGTAGTAAAGAGAAAAAATCTCTCACCAAACCCAATTTTGAATACTAACCTGCCAAGTCTGCTACAGTGGTTAAACCTACAAGACTGTCCTCAGACTCCTCATACGATGGACTTTTAGACATCATTAGTCTAGAAAATAGATCCTACAGACACATTAATACAGACAGAAAGGCAGTAGATTGGTACATCTCTATTCGTAAACCCATAGTTTTTATTGGGGACTCCAACCTCAGCTGCATTTCCAAAATCGGAGACACGAGCATACAAGTTGACAGCTTTCCTGGATCCAATTTGATTCACGTTTCCAAAATTCTCCAAAAGCAACGGCACCCACACACACAAAAGGTATTACTATTGGTAGCCTTAAACAACAGGGAACAGCATCCACACAAAATTCAAGCAATTACAATGCCTGAATTACATTACAATGGAGAACAGCTCATGTAGTATTTCCAAATGCCACAGGTGTTTAGAAGTGTGTAGAGGTGTGTTGTGAGGTGTTGTGTGGTGTGTAGCAGTGTGTTTTGAGGTATGTAGAGGTTTGTTGGGAGTTTTGTACAGGTGAGTAGAGGTGGGTTGAAGTTGTACGGAGATGTGTTGGGAGGTTTGTAGAACTGTGTTGGGAGGTGTATAAAGTTGTGTAGAAGTGTGACGGTGGGGTGGCTAGCCGCTTTATGTCCCAGGGTGCCCTCATGCACGCAAAGTACATTGTTCTTAACCATTACGTGACAAAAGCTTACCTAAAAATCTCTCTCTTTCTCTCTCTCTGTCGAGCTACACATGTTAGTCTTGAGATACCAGTGATCCTGACCCCTTCTGCTCTCCAGACCTGCCTGATCCATCCTCATGCCCTAATTCTGTTTGGAGTTCTCATCGGTTGCAGATCACTTGCTCCTGCTGGGGGTGGCCTCACATGGATTACTGAGGATGATGCTGCTTGGAGGCCATGGAGATGGCTTGGGGATCTCATATGGGCAGTTGTCCTGTGATGGCTTGGGACCGCGATTGCTGTGGTGGCTTTGGGGCTGCAGACTCAGGTCTCCATCAATGGACAGTGGATAGGTTCAACAAACCAGACTTTATGTGAAAACTGTGATGAATTTACTGGTTGCACAATTGCACTATTTGTTTTAGGGATTATTAATAACTGCACTATCCATTATGCCCTCGATGAGGATGGGTTCCCTTTTGAGTCTGGTTCCTCTTAAGCTTTCTTCCTCATATCATCTCAGGGAGTTATTCCTTGCCACCATTGCCTCTGGCTTGCTCATTAGGGATAAATTCACACACTTACAATTTATTTTTGATTTCATTTAATTTGAATGTATTTATTTCTGTAAAGCTGCTTTGTGACAATGTCCATTGTTAAAAGCGCTATACAAATAAAATTGAATTGTGTAGATGTGTGTTAGGTGTGTAGAGGTGTGTGGGGACGTGTGCAGAGGTGCATAGAGGTTTTTGGCATATGTGTAGAGGTGTATTGGGAGGACTGTGGGGTTAGGGGGTTAAGGTTAGGATTTTGAATCTAATGTTTGTTTTAGAAAACTGATCCAAACTTGTTTTGCACAGGTTAGGGTTCAGGTCAGGCATTGGTGAGAGTACAGTGATTCCCCCATCACAATAATCCATTGTGTGGTTGAATAGGGAACCAAGGAAAGTGCTTGGGCCAGCGCTTTTTAAGCACTGCCATTGTTCCTGTGGCAAACACCTGCTTGGGGTCTGCTATCTGCTTTAAACTGTTAGGTTTGGAGCTGATTTAAATGTTTAAGTGTTTTAAACCTCATTATATCCTGCTTTAATTACAGATTTGGCTAAAAGTCTAATGGTTTTTATGTTTTGGATATGTTGGGGGTTACGGTTAAGTTTTGGTTTAGGTTTTTTGGCTAGGGTTTAGGGCTAGAGTTAATGGTCAGGATCAAGAGTTGAGGATTAGGATTTAAGGTTAAGGGTTTTGGCTAAGGTTGAAGGTTCACATTAGGGTTGAGATTTGTGGGTTAGGGATTAAGGTAAATGTTTTAGATTTGGACTAGGTTTAGGGTTACGGTCTAGAGCTGAAGGTCAGGGTTGAGGGTTTTTCTCTTTTTTTGTGGTAGATGATTAGTTTTATATTATGTCAAATGTTATTAATAATATTTTAGGTTAGAGCTGTAGGCTAATTCTCAGTGTTAAAATATTAAGGAGTAGGGTTAGGGTTAGGGTTAGGTTTAGTGAATTTACAATGATTCAAGATGGGAGATTGAGGTTAGGGTAGGGAGGGGGAAAGGAAAGGGGTTAGAATTAGGGTTGAAGTGAAGGTTAGGATTAGGGTTCAGGGTAGGAGGTTGAGGTTAGGGTTGGGATGAAGGTTAGGGTAAGGGTTAGGGTTCGGATTAGGGTTCAGGGAAGGAGGTTGAGGTTAGGGTTCGGAATAAGGTTTGGGAGTTGAGGTTCCCGGTCAAAAATGGGTGTGGGATGAGGGTTAGGGTTGAGGTAAAAGCTGAAAAATTGTGTGGAGATAAAGTAAAACATCACAATATTCTGGGTTTATAAAACAAGTTAATCAATTTATTTTACTGGATCAACCCATGGTATTGGCCGTCCCAGTGAAAAAAGTGCTGAAACCTAAAAGAAGTGCTATAAGTGCTGGTAAAAGTGCTAACAATTGAATCAAGTACTATTTAAATATTTTTTAAAAAATGTTTACAAAGTGTGTATTTGTGAGTGCACAAATCCAACAAGTTGTGTTAAATCATCAAATCAAAACAAAACGCTCCACCGAGACCTCCATTATACAATGGATTGTTCCAGTATAAAGTGCTATTTTTAGAATAAATCACAATAAATGTGACAGAATGGGTATAAAGAAGAGCAATGTGTCAAGTAGGAAGTTGAAAAATTATATAATTACATATCTCCTCTCTCTCTATGGGTATCTCTGGCTCCAAGTCTCCAAGTCTAACATTGAATCTAATATTGAAGCCATGAGGATGTTCTGTGTGCAGTTTACCTATTCAATATGCTTCTCTTTTTCTTCTCTGTTCCCTGTCCCATGCCCTATTGGCCTCCAAACCCGAGATCCTGAGATTCTGTATCCCAACCATTGCAAAATGGCATATCAAATGTGTGTTGCATAGTCTGTGTTGAATGGAGTATATGTGCTGTTGTATGGCAGTGTGTGCAAGTGATCATGTAAATGATATTCATGGTTTTGAGGTTTGTTATTTGTGGAACTAGGTGTCCCTTGTTTCCCATCTCCACTGTCCTGAGCTGTTGAAAATGTATTTCTAATACAGAAGGAGTCACTCATTGGTCCAATTTCAAACCGGCCCTGACCAGGAGATCCCTTAGATTTTTGTTTCTTCTATTAGCTGATATTGGTTTGAATGATCGAAGCAGTGTGTATATTTCTTGTGTTTTTTGGAATTGTTGTTTAAGCTTATTGTTGAGAATTTTGGATGTTTCTGAAAAGGTTGTGACTATGGGGATGACATCCTTGGGTTCTGTCACCAATCGTGTTGGGTTATTTCTGAGATCCTGTAACGTGTCTCTCTTAATGGATCTCAAGAATCTCTTAGAATACCCTCGGGGTCTAAGGGCTTTGTATAGAGTTTGTGTTGCTTCATGGAAATGTTGATCGAATGAACAAATTCTATGAAATCGTTCAAATCACAAAATCAAATTTGTGATTTGATTATCCCTTTGAAGGTATGTCTAGGATAACTTGTTTTGAATAGTAGAGAGTATGAATCAGTGGGTTTGAAAAAATCTTTCGTATGTAGTGTTTTGGAATTATTCTCCGTCGGGATGGCAGAAACTGTGGTGTCTAAAAAGTTACTGTTATCCGAATTGAGAGTTGCTTTGACTTTAATGTGTTTATGATGGGAATTGGCCAAATTCAAAAAGGTGTCAAAATGTTCCCTGTCATGGTGCCAGACTCCAAAAATGTCATCCAGATATCGATAGTACACTGCGGGTAAGTGGGGACACTTTGGAAACAATGTTTTTTTCCCCCGACTCGGACATATAAATATTCACATAGGCTGGAGCGAATTTCTTCCCGATAGCAGTTCCTTGAACCTGTAAGTATAACTGAGAGTTGAATTCAAAATCATTCCGGGTTAAATTTATTTCCAACAGCTGAAGAAGTTATGCATCTGGCCGGTTTGAATCTGGATACCTGTTAAAACATTTCATTATTGCCTGCAATCCTGCCTCTGTACCGATATTTGTGTAAAGGCTTTCTACATCAATAGTGAATAGGAAGGCAGAGTCTGGAATTGTCATGTTCTTGATTTTGTTTATGAAGTCATATGTATCTTTTAGGTAACTGGGGTGAAGTTGTGTGACAGGATTGAGGAAATAATCAATGTATTGTGCCACATTGTAGGTCTCACTCCCACAATCCGACACTATCGGGTGTCCCTGTGGAACCTCGGAAGGGACTGTCCACGCCTGTGGGTCTTTATGAATTTTGGGCAACAGATAAAATTTCCGCTGCCTTGGTGGGTTTGGACCAATGAGATAATTAAACTGTTTAGTGTTAATGAAGCCTTTCTGTTTTAAGTCATGAAAGATGGATATTACCAATGATTGTGTTTCCTGTTGTAATCAGTGTGGAAATAGAGTGTAATGATTGGTATTGTTTAATTGTCTGTTTGCTTCTAGTAAGTATTGTTGTTTGTCCATTATAATGATCGCAGAGCCTTTATCTGCCGGTTTAATTATTATATCTTTGTTGGTTTGTAATTCTTTGGGTGCTCTCCGTTCTGCGATGGTTAAATTATCTGCTTGTTTGTTGAAGTCTGAAAGAGAATTGATAATCATCCTGTTCTTTTTAATCAACTGCTTTATAGGTAAACTGGTCTGTTCGGTGCTCGGTTCCCATCTGGATTTTTCTGTAAACTGTAAGTGTTCTTTACATTTTGTGTATTGGAAGTGGTCTAAAATTTTAAGTTGTCTATTGTAAGCGTGGACATCCCTCCCCAGCTCCCCCAAGTCCATACCGCATGGCTTCGGGATGAAGGTGAGACCCTTGCTGAGTAACTCCTCCTGCGGATCTGTGAGACAAAAAGTTTTGGACAGGTTAATGATGTTGGTGTGCTGTTTATTGTCTTTTTTATTGCACTTCACCATTCCTAAAATTTTTAACTGATCCAAGCAGTACGTAAACATTTGCGAAGCCGTTTCCGTGGTCCAGTGGATCGGGTCCCTCGGGTTCACCTTGAACCTAAGTGGGTGAAGTTCCTGCAATGGATTACCATGTGCCAGTATATGAGTGTTCAGTTTTGTTAGATTTTCTTGTTGTCATTTAGGTAGGATATCTGAGTAGTTTAATAACGGGGTGCAAATCGTGGCTTTGAAGAAAAACCACTGCAGCAATTCTCCACAACTCTTTGCAACTGTTTTTTTTGTTGTACTTTCAAATATTTGTTCTCTATCATTAATTCCTAATGACAGGATGACACTTTGAGTATTCGGGTTAGGGGTTAATTTCCAATCTGCGATTGTTCTAGTGGTGTTAGGATGTCTAGTAGGAAACCAATAGTTCCTCAGTTTACAGGTTTTTATTTGGGGCTCCACCTTGTCCTGATGTTCCACGTGAAGGAGAGTCAACGAGAAGGAGGCAAGGGAAAGGGAGGATTCAGATCAGGCTTTTCTCAAGAACGTGGTCTTCCTTTCTGTAGACCCATTTATCACCTCCTTCCTCTCCTGCTTCCTCTCCCCCTGGGTTGGCTCCCCCTGTGAATCAGCAATAATAGGTTCTATTAGAACACTTACATTATTTGGGATTGCTGTTCTGTGAATTGTGGTTGGAGTGTTAGTTCTCTGTTCTTGCTGCTTAAGTGTATTCAAAGGAACTTAATGTATTAATACACTAACTACCTTGGTCTTATTGGAGTTGTTGTTTAAAGGCCGAGGTGTTCCATTGTTTTTCGACAATTGCATCTGTGGAGAACTTGCCACAAGGTTTGTGTCATCTTTACTCTGACTCTGTTTAGAGGAAGAGATAGAATAAGAAGATGAAGAAGAAGAGACAGTGGAAGAAGATGGATTAGAGGAGCTGTTGGTTGATACTTGGATAGGCAAGCATGCAGTTCCTCCATTTTCTGTTTCAACTAGGTTCTGTTCCTTTTGTGTTCCATGTGAGTAGTTCTCCTATCACTTGAACGCAAAGGTCTTTGAGGAACTGCGTGTTTGCCTTCATCCAGTTTTGTGTGTTTTCTGTAATTCTATGTAGAGTTTGGTTTGATAAACTGTGTAAGTTTGTGTGTTTGTTTAGACATGCCCTTTGGAAAAAATTGTGTATGTAGAGCTGTTGTCACAATGTCTTCATGGTATGTGGCCTGTAAGAATGTCTATCTAAAAATTCCCTGGGTTTTGTGTTGTGTAGATGCTGTTCTGTGTGTAGTGTTTGTTCCACCCCATCTGTTTCCAAAGTCTCCAACACCGTGAATCTGTTTGTTAAGGGAATCATTGTGCCTGTAAAAAAAAAACTCCTTTAGAGGAAAAAAGGTTAAAGAAAGGAAAGATAAAAACAAGAGGAGAAAAGTCTTCATTGGTCTTTCCCCATGAGTAGGCTGATAAGAATCCTTGGGGAAAGGATCTTGTTATTGATTAACAACTCAGATCCTTACCAGAAGGCCTAAGCGGCCTAGGAGTTCACCAAACAGAAAGTTTTGTAGGCCCCTCTGGCTTGGGTGTTGTACTCCAAAAAGAATAAAACCAGAAAAAAGAGAGGGGAATAAAACCAAAAAAAAAAGAAGGGTTTAAAATTGTGAGTACTCAGAAAATGGTTTAAAAAGGATTTTTCTCTATTAAAAATAAACAAATAAATAAATAAATAATTTTTTTTATTAAAGACAGGACACAAAATCGCCAATGTTTTACACATCAAACAGTATCTTTTTGACGTGCAGTTCACGGTGCTTTTTGAGTTCGACGTCCTGACGTTTCACAGGGAATCCTGCTTCTTCAGAGGACGTATGCTTTTTGTTCCCATCCATATCCTTAAATAAGCTCTGGGGTGGGATCTAGGCTAAATTCGGGGTGGAGCTAAAGTAAGAAGGTTCTGTATAATTTGTAACTATACCTATCTGTCTCAAATCTGCCTATCTATTGGCTGTGAGTCTAAAGGAAGTGTGTGGCTTTATGGGTAATGACTATAGCTGCGTAATGTAGTTTAAAATGTTTTTGCAAACCTTGGTTCTCTTATTTTTCACCAGGTTTTCCCAGTAACTATAAATAATAAACTACAAAAATTTTTGATGCCTGGGTAAAGGTGATCCTAAAACAGTACAAATTTTAAATCCTAAAATGGTGAATTAGTAAATAAATAAAACAAAATAAAAAGAAAAAATGTGTTTAAAATATGATTGGGAAAATTAAGGGTTATGTAAGAGAACAAAAATAAAATCGATAAAGTATAAATGAAAGAGCTGAATAATAATATCCACTAAGTTGCAAAGGAACAGTGAACTGGAAAGAGACCAGGAATCCACATAAAGAAAGTGAAAATAACAAAAATAGTAAAAAGAGAAGGACAAAGTGGAAGTAATATTTATTTTTTTCAAAACAAAAGGGGGGAAAGACAACAATATTTCTATAAAGAACCTAAGGGACCGGATATGGCGTGCAGTTTTTTCCAAGTCTTCTTTTCCAACATCTTTTTTTCCAACTCGTTGTAGGGAAAATTAAAGAAAGGAAAGATAAAAACAAGAGGAGAAAAGTCTTCATTGGTCTTTCCCCATGAGTAGGCTGATAAGAATCCTTGGCTGAAGTGTAAGTTAACTCTTGAATGGTTGTGGGAATGCATGTTCCCCATACAGATTTAACACAAACTCAACGATTATATGGAAATAAAATAAGGCAGATACAGAGAAAGAAAAGAACATTCTTAAAAGTGGAGGAGTCTTTTTACTGGTTCAGTTGGGAACAAAGGTCACTTGAAGCTGAGTAGGGTGTAGTGTGATAAATCTCAACCAGTTCCCTAATCCAAACAAAAGGCATCTGTTAAGGGTGGTCAATTCGAGGTTGGTTCCACAGAGGAGTAATTTACACCCTTTTTTTTGGGTTTTCTGCATTCCGATAACCGTTATCATCCCTTAATGTTTTACGACCTGTCGTTGAGCCTAGATAGGCCAGAGCCATCCCAGGTCTGTTGGGTGTCATCTCTCTCTCTTCCTCACTCTCTGTCGAGCTACACATGCTACTTCTGAGATGCCAGTGATGCCAGTGATCCTGACCCCTTCTGCTCCTCCTCGCTGCCTGACCCATCCTGATGCCCTACTTCTGGTTGGAGCTCTCATCGGTTGAGTTCGCTCGCTGCTGCTGGGGGTGGCCCCATATGGACTGCCTGAAGAACTGTTTGGATTGCTGGGGATGGTGCCACCTGGGGGCTGTGGAGATGGCATGGGGATCACATATGGGGAGCTGTACTGTAATGGCTTGGGACTGCGATTGCTGTAGTGGCTTTGGGGCTGCAGTTGCCACGAGCAGCTTCGTACTCAGGACTCCATCAGTGGACAGTGGATAGATTTTAACCAGCCGGACCTCTTGCAAATACTGTGATGAATTTATTGGTTGCACAATTGCACTATTTGTCCATATAGTACACAATAGAAGGGATTTATTTATAATTGCACTATCCGTTGCACCCAGATGAGGATGGGTTCCCTTTTGAGCCTGGTTCCTCTCAAGGTTTCTTCCTCATATCATCTCGGGGAGTTTTTCCTTGCCACCGTCGCCACTGGCTTGCTCATTAGGGATAAATTCACAGTGATAAATTTAAATATTTACAATATATTTTTGTGAATCCATTTATTTCTGTAAAGCTGCTCTGTGACAATGTCCATTGTTAAAAGCGCTATACAAATAAAATTGAATTGAATTGAATTGTAAAGGAATGCCTTTGTTCTCGGCGTGGTTGTAGAGACAGTTAGTTTCCTTAGTTTGATAGTCTCGATTCCTACATCGTCTTCCGAGTTTTCTGCCCCACGAGGTGGGTGGGGGCCGTTAGTCCCAGCGGATGACCCCGATGCAGGCCAACAAGCTTCTACTAGGCGGACCCTCTGGAAATCACCTGCCAAAAAGGCTGAGCAATCTCCAAATTGCTGAAATTTTTGGTTGGATTGCCAGTCCAGGTTATTACATGGCCCGCTCTGCACCATTATGGTGAGCAAATAGTGACACCTACTGGCTATGATCATGACCAGCTAATTTCACTTGGCAAGTGAAATACTTGCAAACATAAACTGTTAGGGCCTATCTTTTTTTGTTTTTGAGGTATTGAAGATAAGATATTAAAAACCCCTACTCCCACAATCCTCTGCAGTTTGCCTAATTTGAATAATGCATATTCTTGTCCAATCGTATTATAGGTGTTTAAATTTGTGTTCCAGAATGGATTGAGGTTAGGATTACGGTCATGATCTACCTGTATTCTAGGATTAAGTTTAGGATTACAGTTAAGATAAGGATTAAGGTTAGGTTTAGGCCTAGGATTAGGTCTTTAAACTAGGGTTAAGCTTTTGGGGATAGAAAATAAGGTTAGGGTTAGGATTAGGTATTAGGGTTAGGTTTAAGGCTAAAATACTAGGGTTATGAGGTTTTTTATATTTATTTATTTAATTTATTTTAATTTATTTTAATTTAATTTAATATTTTATTTTATATTTTATTTTTTAGGTTTAGGGCTAGGGTTCTGGACATCAGTCTAAGTTCCAAGGGTAGGGTTAAGTGTTAGGGTTAGGATTAAGGCTAAGATACTAGGATTATGGTTAGGTTTAGGGTTAGGTGTTAGGTTTAGGTTTAGGGCTGATATTAGGGTTATGGTTAGGGTTAGGTGTTAGATTTAGGTTTAAGGCTGATATTAGGGTTAGGGTTAGGGGTTAGGGTTAGGGAATTTACAATGACCCCCGACATCACAGTCCAAAAACGGCGTGGTTGTATAGGGAGCCAAGGGAAGTGCACGGGTTAGGGGTTAGGGGGTTAGGGTTAGGGTTAGGGTTGGGGTTAGGGTCAGGGTTGGGGTTAGGGTCAGGGTTAGGGTCAGGGTTAGGGTTAGGGTTGGGGTCAGGGTCAGGGTCAGGGTTAGGGTTAGGGTCAGGGTTAAGGGTTAAGGGTTAAGGGTTAAGGGTTAGGGTCAGGGTTAAGGGTTAGGGTTATGGTTAGGGTTAAGGGTTAGGTTAGGGAAAGATCAAGTCCTCATATGTTGAGTGTATGCTCTTTAGTGCACAGGCTCACTTTGTTCTATTCTAGAGTTAAAAAGAACGAGGCCAGACCCGTTTTCTTATACAAATACAAAAAAAATTTTTTATATATAAAATATTGGATCCCTGGGTAAGGGTGATCCTTAAACAGTGCAAATTTAAAATCCCCAAATGGTAAATGAGTAAATGAGTAAATAAAAAAAAAAAAAAAAAAAAAAAATATATAAATTTAAAAAACATAAAATATATAAATAAATATATAAATAAAATAAAAAGAAAGGATGCTTTTTTAAAATATGATTAAGAAAATAAAATCAATAAAGTTAAAATGAGAGAGCTAAATAAAAATAAAAATACCCACTAAGTTCAAAAGGAACAGTGACCTGGAAAGGGACCAGGAGTCCCCATAAAGAAAGTAAAAATGGAGGGGGGGGGGGAAAGACAACATTATTTAAATAAAACAAGGAACCTAAGGGACCGGATAGGGCGTGCAGTTTTTCCCAAGTCAGATCCACACCCCATATCCGGCTGAGTGATCAAAGCACAGGATCCCGGGTGAAAGCTCCATTCAATGTCTGCACACTCCCCTGTCCACATACAGCTCACATTTACCTGTAAATGTATCCATCTCATGGGGCAGATTTGGGAGTTAAGTTTATATCCTTGGAGCCAGGGTACCCACTCCAGTAGAAGAGCAGGGAAACAAAAGAGGGTCAAGATAGAGAAGGGGGAAGATTAGGGTTAGGGTAGGAATAAGGCTTGGGGTTAGGGTAGGGGGTTAGCAGTTAGGGTTAAGTGTTAGAATTGGGGTTCAAGATGGGAGATTGAGGTTGGGGTAGGGAGGGGGAAGGGAAAAGGGTTAGAATTGGGCTTGAAGTGAAGGTCATGGTTCGGGTTAGGATTAGGGTTCAGGGTAGGAGGGAGAGATTAGGGTTAGGAGTTAGGGTTAAGTAGGGTTATGGGGTTGGGGTTAGGGTTCGGGTTCCTGGTAGGAGGTTGAGGTTGAGGTTAGGGTTAGGGTTCATGGTAGGAGGCTGAGGTTAGGGTAAGGGTCAGGGTTAGGGTTAGGGTCAGGGTAGGAGGTTGAGGTAAGGGTTAGGGGTTAGGGTTAGGGTAGAAGGTTGAGGTTAGGGTTAGGGGTTAGGGTTAGGGTAAGCGGATTAGGGTTAGAGTAGGAGGGTTGGGAGTTAGGGGTTAGGTTAGGGTTAGGGGTTAGGGTCAGGGTTAGGATCAGGGTAGAAGGTTGAGGTTAGGGTTAGGGTTAGGGTCAGGGTAGAAGGTTGAGGTTAGGGTTAGGGTTAGGGTCAGGGTAGAAGGTTGAGGTTAGGGTTAGGGTTAGGGTCAGGGTAGAAGGTTGAGGTTAGGGTTAGGGTCAGGGTAGAAGGTTGAGGTTAGGGTTAGGGTCAGGGTAGAAGGTTGAGGTTAGGGTTAGGGTTAGGGGGTTAGGGTTAGGGGGTTAGGGTTAGGGGGTTGAGGTTAGGATTCGAAATAAGGTTTTGGAGTTGAGGTTCCGGTCCAACCCAGGTGCGGAATGATGGTTGGGGTTGAGGTAAAAGCTCAGAAATTGTCTGGAAATAAAGTAAAGCATCACAATATTGTGGTTTTATAAAAAGTCATTCAATTTATTTTACTGGATCAAACCATGGCATTGACCGTCCCAGTGGAAGAAGTGCTGAAACCTAAAAAAAGTGCTGTAAGTGCTAGTAAAAGTGCTAACAATTGAGTCAAGTGAAAAGTGCTAATAATCAAAACAAGTGCTATATAAATACTTTAAACCATATTTACAAAGTGTGTATTTGTGCGTGCACAAATCCACCAAGTTGTGTTTAATCATCAAACCAAATCAAAACAAAACCAAACGCTCCACCGAGACGTCCATTATACAACGGATTGCTCCAGTATCAAGTGCTATTTTTACTCACAATAAATGTGACAGAATGGGTATAAAAAAGAACAAAGAAAAGAAAGGAGAAGAAGAAGAAGGAAAAGAAGAAGAAAAGAAGAAAAAAAAGAAGAACAAGGTAAAGAAAAAGAGCAGAGGACAAAAGAAAAACAACGGGGGAAAGAAGAGAATACTGTAAAAAGAAGAATGGGTTAGCCCTATTTCCTCTCTCTATGTGGGTATCTCTGGTTCCAAGTCTCCAAGTCTAAGATGTTCTCCTAGTATTGAAGCCATGAGGATGGTCTGTGTGCAGTTTACTTATCCAATATGCTTCTCTTCTTCTTCTCTGTTCCCTGTTCCATGCCCTATTGGCCTCCAAACCCGAGATCCTGAGCTTCTGTATCCCAACCCTTGCAAAATGGCATATTAAGTGTGTGTTGCGTGGTCTGTGTTGAATGGAGTAAATGTGTTGTTTCAGCCTTTGTTCCAGACTGTATTCAGTTTCTCCAATATATCTCTTATGGCAGTGTGTGCAAGTGATCATGTAAATGATATTCGTGGTCTTGAGGTTTGTTCTTTGTGGCACTAGGTGTCCCTTGTTTCCCATCTCCACTGACCTGAGCTGTTGAAAATGTGTTGCTAATATAGGAGGAATCACTCGTCGGTCTGATTTCAAACTGGCCCTGACCAGGAGATCCCGTAGATTTTTATTTCTTCTATAAGCTGATATTGGTTTGAATGACCGAAGTGGTGCGTATAGTTCTTGTGTTTTTTGGAATTGTTGTTTAAGCTTATTGTTGAGGATTTTGGATGTTTCTGAAAAAGTCGTGACTATGGGGATGACATCCTTGGGTTCCGGCACCAATCGTGTTGGGTTATTTCTGAGATCCTGCAACGTGTCTCTTTTAATGGCTCTCAAGAATCTCTTAGAATACCCTCGGGGTCTAAGGGCTTTGAATAGAGTTTGTGTTGCTTCATGGAAATGTTGATCAAATGAGCAAATTCTATGAAATCGAATGATTTGTGATTTGATTACCCCCTTGAAAGTATGTCTAGGATGATAACTTGTTTTAAATAGTAGAGAGTGGGAATCAGTGGGTTTGAAAAACACTTTAGTATGTAGTGTTTTGGAATTATTCTCCGTCGGGATGGCAAAAACTGTGGTGTCTAAAAAGTTAATGTTATCCGAATTAAGAGTTGCTTTGACTTTAATGTGTTTATGATGGGAATTGGCCAAATTCAAAAAGGTGTCAAAATGTTCCCTGTCATGGTGCCAGACCCCAAAGATGTCATCCAGATATCGATAATACACTGCGGGTAAGTGGGGACACTTTGGAAACAATGTTTCTTCCCACTCAGACATATAAATATTCGCGTAGGCTGGAGCAAATTTCTTCCCGATAGCGGTTCCTTGAACCTGTAAATATAATTGAGAGTTAAATTCAAAGTCATTGCGGGTTAAATTTATTTCCAACAGCTGAAGAAGTTCTGCATCTGGCCGGCTTGAATCTGGATACCTGTTAAAACATTTCGTTATTGCCTGCAATCCTGCCTCTGTACTGATATTTGTGTAAAGGCTTTCCACATCCACAGTGAATAGGAAGGCCGAGTCTGGAATTGTCATGTTCTTGATTTTGTTTATAAAGTCATATGTATCTTTTAAGTAACTGGGATGAAGTTGTGAGACAGGATTGAGGAAATAATCAATGTATTGTGCCACATTGTAGGTCTCACTCCCACAATCCGACACAATCGGGCGTCCCTGTGGAACCTCGGAAGGGACTGTCCACGCCTGTGGGTCTTTATGAATTTTGGGCAATAGATAAAATTTCCACTGCCTTGGTGGGTTTGGACCAATAAGGTAATTAAACTGTTTAGTGTTAATGAAGCCTTTCTGTTTTAAGTCCTGTAAAATGGATGTTACCAATGATTGTGTTTCCTGTTGTAATGAGTGTGGAAGTAAAGTGTAATGATTGGTATTGTTTAATTGTCTATTTGCTTCTAGTAAGTATTGTTGTTTGTCCATTATGACGATCGCTGAGCCTTTATCTGCCGGTTTAATTATTATATCTTTGTTGGTTTGTAATTCTTTGAGTGCTCTGCGTTCTGTGGCGGTTAAATTGTCTGCTTGATTGTTGGAAAAATCTGAAAGAGAATTGATAATCATCCTGTTCTTTTTAATCAACTGCTTTATAGGTAAACTGGTCTGTTCGGTGCTCGGTTCCCATCTGGATTTTTCTGTAAACTGTAAGTGTTCTTTACATTTTGTGTATTGGAAGTGGTCTAAAATTTTAAGTTGTCTATTGTAAGCGTGGACATCCCTCCCCAGCTCCCCCAAGTCCATACCGCATGGCGTCGGGATGAAGGTGAGACCCTTGCTGAGTAAATCCTCCTGCGGACCTGTGAGACAAAACGTTTTGGATAGGTTAATGATGTTGGTGTGCTTTTTGTTGTCTGTTTTATTGCACTTCACCATTCCTAAAAGTTTAACTGATCCAACCAGTATGTAAACATTTGCGAAGCCGTTTCCGTGGTCCAGTGGATAGGGTCCCTCGGGTTCACCTTGAACCTAAGTGGGTGAAGTTCCTGCAATGGATTACCATGTGCCAGTATATGAGTGTTCAGTTTTGTTAGAGTTTCTTGTTGTCGTCTAGGTAGGATATCCGAGTAGTTTAATAATGGGGTGTAGATCGTGGCATTGGGAAAAACCACTGCAGCAATTCTCCACAGCTCTTGCAACTGTTTTTTTGTTGTACTTTCGAATGTTTGTTCTCTATTATTGATTCCTAATGATAGGACGACTTTTTGAGTGTTTGGATTAGGGGTTAATTTTTGTAACACCTTGGCTATATGTAAAAAGTTGGCTCCAGGGTAACTATCCACCTGAACATTTTCGTCACTAAAATAGGGAATTCTGGACAGGTTGGAGTCCCCTATAAACAAAACTGGTTTCTTTACTTCCAGTGTCCAATCTGCAATCTTTCTAGTGGTGTTAGGATGTCTAGTAGGAACCCAATGGTTCCTCACTTCACAGGTTTTTATTTGGGGCTCCACCCTGTCCGGATGTTCCACATGCAGGGGAGTCAATGAGAAAGAGGAAGGGGAAAGGGAAAGGGAGGATTCAGATCGGGCTTTTCTCAAGGACGTGGTCTTCCTTTCTGTAGACCCATTCATCACCTCCTTCCTCTCCTGCTTCCTATCCCCCTGGGTCGGCTCCCCCTGTGAATCAGCAATAGTAGGTTCTATTAGAACACTAACATTATTTAGGATTGCTGTTCTGTGAATTGTGGATGGAGTGTTAGCTCTCTGTTCTTGCTGCTTAAGTGTATTCAAAGGAACTTCATGTATTAATACACTAACTACCTTGGTCTTATCGGAGTTGTTGTTTAAAGGCCGAGGTGTTCCATTGCTTTTCGATAAATGCATCTGTGGAGAACTTGCCACAAGGTTTGTGTCGTCTTTACTCGGACTCTGTTTGGAGGAAGAAGAGGAAGAGATTGAAGAAGACAACGAAGAAGAAAAAGAAGAGGCGGCAGTGGAAGAAGGATTAGAGGAGCTGTTTGATACTTGGATAGGCAAACATGCAGTTCCTCCATTTTCTGTTTCCACTAGATTCTGTTCCATTTGTGTTTTGGCCTTTTCTATTATGTCTTCCCTCAATTTGTGTTTGAATCTACCTTTGGCCCATTTAACTGCTATCTGCCATTCTGTTTCCTCCATTTTGTGGATTCGATTCAGTAGTTCTGCTTTCACTTGAACGTAATGGTCTTTGAGGATCTGCATATTTGCCTTCATCCAATTTTGTGTGTTTTCCGTAATTCTATGTAGAGTTTGTTGCTTGGGGCATGCCGGTTTGATAAACTGTGTAAGTTTGTGTGTTTGTTTAGACATGCCCTTTGGAAAAATTTGCGTATGTAGAGCTGTTGTCACAATGTCTTCATGGTGTGTGGCCTGTATGAATTTAAAATACAACTTCCTCAAATGTCTATCTAAAAATTCCCTGGGTTTTGAGTTGTGTAGATGCTGGTCTGTGTGTAGTGTTTGTTCCACCCCATCTGTTTCCAAAGTCTCCAACACTGTGAATCTGTTTGTTAAGGGAATCATTGTGCCTGTAAAAAAACTCCTTTCGAGGAAAAAAAAGGTTAAAAGAAAGGAAAGATAAAAACCAAAAGGAGAAAAGTCTTCATTGGTCTTACCCCATGAGTATGCTGATAAGAATCCTTGGGAAAAGGATCCTGTAGCTGATTAACAACTCAGTTCCTTACCAGAAGGCCTAAGCGGCCTAGGAGTTCACCAAACAGGAAGTTTTGTAGGCCCCTCTGGCTTGGGTGTTGTACTCCAAAAAGAAGGGGGAATAAAACCGAAAAAAAAGGAGGGGGGAATAAAAACCCAAAAAGGAAGGGTTTAAAAATGTGAGTACTCACAAAACGGTTTAAAAAGGATTTTTGTCCATTAAAAAAAATTTTTTGTGTAAAACAGGACACAAAAATTGGCAATGTTTTCCCCGTCAAACAGTATCTTTTTGATGTGCAGTTCACGGTGCTTTTTGAGTTCGACGTCCTAACGTTTCGCAGGGAATCCTGCTTCTTCAGAGGACATACGCTTTTTGTTCCCATCCATATCCTTAAATAAGCTCTGGGGTGGGATCTAGGTTAAATTAGGGGTGGAGCTAAAATAAGGAGGTTCTGTATAATTGGTAACTATACCTGTCTGTCTCAAAACTGCCTATCTATTGGTTGTGAGTCTGAAGGAAGTGTGTGGCTTTATGGGTAATGACTTTACCTGGATAATGTAGTTTAAAACTGTTTTTGTAAACCTTGGTTCTCTTATTTTCCACCAGGTCTTCCCAGTAGTCTGTGTGGTGTAGTGGTATAGACAATAGTCTCCTACACCTAGCCTCCCTGGTTCAAGACCCACAGCAGGCAAGAGAAGAGAGCCAAGAATAAGAAGACTGCCATTGAACACAAATGTACTGGAAAAAGAGTGGGTATTAAAAAAAATATAAAAAACCTTAGAAATAAAGAATAGTAAGGAAAAAAAAGGGGGGGAAAGGATAAAAATGGAATAATACAAAAAGGTGATAAAACCAAATAGGATAAAGATTACGAGATTAAAACAATAAAAGTAAAATAATTAAAATATAACTAAATATGTAAGGTGTGTACTAAGAATATGGTCTGTTCCTCTCTTTTGTTTGTAGTGGCACAGGCTAGGTTAGGTTAGGGAAAGATCAAGTCCTCATATGTTGAGTGTATGCTCTTTAGTGCACAGGCTCACTTTGTTCTATTCTAGAGTTAAAAAGAACGAGGCCAGACCCGTTTTCTTATACAAATACAAAAAAAAAAAAAATTTTTTATATATAAATTGGATCCCTGGGTAAGGGTGATCCTTAAACAGTGCAAATTTAAAATCCCCAAATGGTAAATGAGTAAATAAAAAATAAAAAATATAAATTTAAAAAACATAAAATATATAAATAAATAAAATAAAAAGAAAGGATGCTTTTTTTAAAAAATGATTAAGAAAATAAAATCAATAAAGTTAAAATGAGAGAGCTAAATAAAAATAAAAATACCCACTAAGTTCAAAAGGAACAGTGACCTGGAAAGGGACCAGGAGTCCCCATAAAGAAAGTAAAAATGGAGGGGGGGGGGGGGGAAAGACAACATTATTTAAATAAAACAAGGAACCTAAGGGACCGGATAGGGCGTGCAGTTTTTCCCAAGTCAGATCCACACCCCATATCCGGCTGAGTGATCAAAGCACAGGATCCCGGGTGAAAGCTCCATTCAATGTCTGCACACTCCCATGTCCACATACAGCTCACATTTACCTGTAAATGTATTCATCTCATGGGGCAGATTTGGGAGTTAAGTTTATATCCTTGGAGCCAGGGTACCCACTCCAGTAGAAGAGCAGGGAAACAAAAGAGGGTCAAGATAGAGAAGGGGGAAGATTAGGGTTAGGGTAGGAATAAGGCTTGGGGTTAGGGTAGGGGGTTAGCAGTTAGGGTTAAGTGTTAGAATTGGGGTTAAAGATGGGAGATTGAGGTTGGGGTAGGGAGGGGGAAGGGAAAAGGGTTAGAATTGGGCTTGAAGTGAAGGTCATGGTTCGGGTTAGGATTAGGGTTCAGGGTAGGAGGGAGAGATTAGGGTTAGGAGTTAGGGTTAAGTAGGGTTATGGGGTTGGGGTTAGGGTTCGGGTTCCTGGTAAGAGGTTGAGGTTGAGGTTAGGGTTAGGGTTCATGGTAGGAGGCTGAGGTTAGGGTAAGGGTCAGGGTTAGGGTTAGGGTCAGGGTAGGAGGTTGAGGTTAGGGTTAGGGGTTAGGGTTAGGGTAGAAGGTTGAGGTTAGGGTTAGGGGTTAGGGTTAGGGGTTAGGGGTTAGGGTTAGGGTAAGCGGATTAGGGTTAGATTAGGAGGGTTGGGAGTTAGGGGTTAGGTTAGGGTTAGGGGTTAGGGGTTAGGGTCAGGGTTAGGGTTAGGATCAGGGTAGAAGGTTGAGGTTAGGGTTAGGGTTAGGGTTAGGGTTAGGGGGGGGGTTAGGGTTAGAGTTAGGGTTAGGGTTAGGGTTAGGGGTTAGGGGTTAGGGTTAGGGGTTAGGGTTAGGGTTAGGGTTAGGGTTAGGGTTAGGGGTTAGGGTTAGGGTTAGGGTTAGGGTTAGGGTTAGGTTAGGGAAAGATCAAGTCCTCATATGTTGAGTGTATGCTCTTTAGTGCACAGGCTCACTTTGTTCTATTCTAGAGTTAAAAAGAACGAGGCCAGACCCGTTTTCTTATACAAATACAAAAAAAATTTTTTATATATAAATTGGATCCCTGGGTAAGGGTGATCCTTAAACAGTGCAAATTTAAAATCCCCAAATGGTAAATGAGTAAATAAAAAATAAAAAATAAATTTAAAAAACATAAAATATATAAATAAATAAAAAAAATAAAAAGAAAGGATGCTTTTTTAAAATATGATTAAGAAAATAAAATCAATAAAGTTAAAATGAGAGAGCTAAATAAAAATACCCACTAAGTTCAAAAGGAACAGTGACCTGGAAAGGGACCAGGAGTCCCCATAAAGAAAGTAAAAATGGAGGGGGGGGGGAAAAAGACAACATTATTTAAATAAAACAAGGAACCTAAGGGACCGGATAGGGCGTGCAGTTTTTCCCAAGTCAGATCCACACCCCATATCCGGCTGAGTGATCAAAGCACAGGATCCCGGGTGAAAGCTCCATTCAATGTCTGCACACTCCCATGTCCACATACAGCTCACATTTACCTGTAAATGTATTCATCTCATGGGGCAGATTTGGGAGTTAAGTTTATATCCTTGGAGCCAGGGTACCCACTCCAGTAGAAGGGCAGGGAAACAAAAGAGGGTCAAGATAGAGAAGGGGGAAGATTAGGGTTAGGGTAGGAATAAGGCTTGGGGTTAGGGTAGGGGGTTAGCAGTTAGGGTTAAGTGTTAGAATTGGGGTTCAAGATGGGAGATTGAGGTTGGGGTAGGGAGGGGGAAGGGAAAAGGGTTAGAATTGGGCTTGAAGTGAAGGTCATGGTTCGGGTTAGGATTAGGGTTCAGGGTAGGAGGGAGAGATTAGGGTTAGGAGTTAGGGTTAAGTAGGGTTATGGGGTTGGGATTAGGGTTCGGGTTCCTGGTAGGAGGTTGAGGTTGAGGTTAGGGTTAGGGTTCATGGTAGGAGGCTGAGGTTAGGGTAAGGGTCAGGGTTAGGGTTAGGGTCAGGGTAGGAGGTTGAGGTTAGGGTTAGGGGTTAGGGTTAGGGTAGAAGGTTGAGGTTAGGGTTAGGGGTTGGGGTTAGGGGTTAGGGTTAGGGTTAGGGTTAGGGTTAGGGTTAGGGGTTAGGGTTAGGGTTAGGGTTAGGGTTAGGGTTAGGGTCCATACCTTTAACTTGGAAATTTTAACATGGGCCGGAATAGGCAATCTGGATTATTTCCAAGTAATCATTTAGCAGCCAATTTGCCCATTCAAAAGTATAAGTACCTTGGAACCAAAAATTTGATCTGGATCAAACTTTTGTCCTGCAACCAGATGGCGCTATGGAGCACATTATTGGATCGTTTTCTTGGAATTACCAGAAATCATCTTTTTGGAAAGGTTAGGAAAAACACTTCTATGATGTCAGAAGCTCATTTGCATATTCCAAGTTAATGATCTTTTCATTAATTCATTAATCAAATCAATGATTTGATTTTGTAATTTGATGGAACTTGTTCATGTACATTGTTCATTGATTGGCTTTGGGTTACTGATCAGAAGGTCGGGAGTTCAAGCCCCAGCACTGCCAAGCTGCCACTGTTGGGCCCTTGAGCAATGCCCTTGACCCTCTCTGCTCCAAGGGTGCTGTATCATGGCTGATCATGCACTCTGACCTCAGCTTCCTGAGAAGCTGCAATATGCAAAATGTATATGTGACAAATAAAGGCTTCTACTTAATGATCTGATACATTTGCTTTCACTTTGGAGTTTGATGCTGAACTTCTTGTATGGTCCTGACCATACCTTTAACTTGGAAATTTTAACATGGGCCGGAATAGGCAATCTGGATTTTTTCCAAGAAATCGTTTAGCAGCCAATTTGCCCATTCAAAAGTATAAGTACCTTGGAACCAAAAATTCGATCTGGATCAAACTTTTGTCCGGCGACCAGATGGCACCATGGAGCACATTATTGGATCGTTTTCTTGGAATTACCAGACATCATCTTTTTGGAAAGGTTAGGAAAAACACTTCTATGATGTCAGAAGCTCATTTGCATATTCCAAGTTAATGATCTTTTCCCTAACTTTTAAATTTTCTGATTTTTTAAAATCTTTTATTCATTGGTTTTGATTTTTCCTTTTGATTTTACCTCATCTGATTTAATTTTTTTTATATTTGTTGAATGCTTCCTTGTACATTCTTGCTCTTTAAGGTAAATCTATTAATTTAAAATTAAAAAAAAGAAATACTTCCTGTGATGTGGCAGCGGTTAAAAAACTAACTTCCTGTCATGTGGCAGCTCATTTTCATAATCCAAAATTATTATTCTTTTCTCTAATTTTTCAAATATTTTCTCTGTCTTTTTTACTTTGACTTACCCCTCAAATGCTTGATTGTACGATTGAGATAAATATAAGTCACTCTGGATAAGGGCGTCTGCCAAATTCCATAAATGTACATTAAAAATCAAAGAATCTTTTGATAATCATCTGATATATTTGTATGTACTTTATAAGCTGATGATTGATTGGTCACGTACATTCCAAATCAATGAACATTTTTCCCTATTCACCTAGACTTTTTGTTTTGATTTTGTAATTTGATGGAACTTGTTCATGTACATTGTTCATTGATTGGCTTTGAGTTACTGATCAGAAGGTCGGGAGTTCAAGCCCCAGCACTGCCAAGCTGCCACTGTTGGGCCCTTGAGCAATGCCCTTGACCCTATCTGCTCCAAGGGTGCTGTATCATGGCTGATCATGCACTTTGACCTCAGCTTCCTGAGAAGCTGCAATATGCAAAATGTATATGTGACAAATAAAGGCTTCTACTTAATGATCTGATACATTTGCTTTCACTTTGGAATTTGATGCTGAACTTCTTGTATGGTCCTGACCATACCTTTAACTTGGAAATTTTAACATGGGCCGGAATAGGCAATCTGGATTTTTTCCAAGAAATCGTTTAGCAGCCAATTTGCCCATTCAAAAGTATAAGTACCTTGGAACCAAAAATTCGATCTGGATCAAACTTTTGTCCGGCGACCAGATGGCACCATGGAGCACATTATTGGATCGTTTTCTTGGAATTACCAGAAATCATCTTTTTGGAAAGGTTAGGAAAAACACTTCTATGATGTCAGAAGCTCATTTGCATATTCCAAGTTAATGATCTTTTCCCTAACTTTTAAATTTTCTGATTTTTTTAAATCTTTTATTCATTGGTTTTGATTTTTCCTTTTGATTTTACCTCATCTGATTTAATTTTTTTTATATTTGTTGACTGCTTCCTTGTACATTCTTGCTCTTTAAGGTAAATCTATTAATTTAAAATTAAAAAAAAGAAATACTTCCTGTGATGTGGCAGCGGTTAAAAAACTAACTTCCTGTCATGTGGCAGCTCATTTTCATAATCCAAAATTATTATTCTTTTCTCTAGTTTTTTCAAATATTTTCTCTGTCTTTTTTACTTTGACTTACCCCTCAAATGCTTGATTGTACGATTGAGATAAATATAAGTCACTCTGGATAAGGGCGTCTGCCAAATTCCATAAACGTACATTAAAAATCAAAGAATCTTTTGATAATCATCTGATATATTTGTATGTACTTTATAAGCTGATGATTGATTGGTCACGTACATTCCAAATCAATGAACATTTTTCCCTATTCACCTAGACTTTTTGTTTTGATTTTGTAATTTGATGGAACTTGTTCATGTACATTGTTCATTGATTGGCTTTGGGTTACTGATCAGAAGGTCGGGAGTTCAAGCCCCAGCACTGCCAAGCTGCCACTGTTGGGCCCTTGAGCAATGCCCTTGACCCTATCTGCTCCAAGGGTGCTGTATCATGGCTGATCATGCACTCTGACCTCAGCTTCCTGAGAAGCTGCAATATGCAAAATGTATATGTGACAAATAAAGGCTTCTACTTAATGATCTGATACATTTGCTTTCACTTTGGAATTTGATGCTCAACTTCTTGTACCTTCCAAATAAAAGAATCTTTTGATAATCATCTGATATTATTTGTATTGATGTTATAAATGTGACGATTGATTGTTTATGTAGATTCCAAATCAAAGAATGTTTTCCCCTATTCAGCTATACTTTTCTTTCGACTTTGGAATTTGATGAGAAATGTTCATATGATTTCCCTATCAAATAATATTTTCATAATCATCTGATACTTTTGCTCTGACTTTGGAATTTGATGATAACTTCTTGTACCTTCCAAATAAAAGAATCTTTTGATAATTATCTGTTATTATTTGTATTGACATTATAAATGTGATGATTGATTGGTAATGTACATTCCAAATCAAAGAACATTTTCCCCTATTCAACTATACTTTTCTTTTGACTTTGTAATTTGTGAGAATTGTTCATGTACATTTCATGTCAAATAAAATTTTCATAATCATCTGATACCTTTGCTTTGACTTTGGAATTTGATGATATCTGTTCTTGTACATTCCATATCAAATAATATTTTCATAATCATCTGATATCTTTGCTTTGACTTTGGAAATTGATGATAACTGTTCTTGTACATTACAAATTAAAGAATCTTTTGATAATCATCTGATATATGTGTATTGACTTTATATGAATCACTGGTCATGTAGATTCCAAATCTAAGAGTAGTTTCCCCTATTCATCTATACTTTTGTTTTGACTTTCCAATTTGATGAGAATTGTTCATATAATTTCCATATTAAATAATATTTTAATAATCATCTGATACTTTTGCTTTAACTTTGGAATTTGATGATAATTTCTTGTACATTCCAAATAAAATAATCTTTTGATAATTATCTGATACCTTTGCTTTGGCTATGGAATTTGATGATAACTGTTCTTGTACATTCCAAATCAAAAATATTTTCATAATCATCTAATATATTTGTACTGACTTTATATGATCGATCATGTAGGTTCCAAATCAAAGAGCATTTTCCACTATTCATCTATACTTTTGTTTTGACTTTGTAATTTGATGAGAATTGTACATATACTTTCTATATCAAATAATATTTTCATAATCATCTGATACATTTGCTTTGACTTTGGAATTTTGGGATCATTTTTCCAACCAAGCCAAGACATGCCTCCAACATTAGGGCCTTATTTGGATGTCCCAAATCAATGAAACTTACAGCTATGTTTGGAATTAGAATCATTATTTGCACAAGTGTTATATAGGGTATTGGGACAACTATTGGCTTTTGAAATGAAGGCCATGAATATTAAATGAAGATGAATATTTTTAGAAGAATTGAGAGCTCTTATATGCATAAAGATTAGTATATTGGAATGTTTAGGAGCCAGATTACGTCTTTGGTAGGGCTGGGCTTATGTTCCTCCAAAAAAAAGGAACATTTCTCCTAAGTAACATTTTTTCATTGAATTTAGGGATTTAGGGGCAAATATTGTCTTTTTGGAGCTGGAATTCAAAACTTGAAATCTGAATTTACAGTTGTTTATTTATCCTGACAGATTTCATTTTTGGAATTCAGGATGTAAATTTTGGATTCTTCAAATCATGATTTTGCAATATTTAGGGGCAAATATCAAATATTTGGAATTCTAGAGCTTTAAAATGGAAATCGGGATCAAAATCTTGGAATAATTAGGGACAAATGTCATCTTTTGGGAATTGGATCATATTCTTGAATTTTGGGATCGGAATCTTGGAATTGCACAACAGATCTCCTTTTTGGAATTCTGTATCAAGAACTTGGATTTTTTTTAGATCATAGTCTTGGAATTATTAGGGGCAAATATCCCCTTTTTGGAATTTTGAGATCATAAAATTGGAAAAAGAGATCAAGATCTTGGAATATTTAAGGACTGAAATATCCCTTTTTTGGAATTTTAAGATCAAAAACCTGGTAACAATCTATATATTTAGGGGCAAATATCCCTTTTTTGGAATTTGAGTTCCAAAATTTAGAACCAAGAACTCAAGTTTTTGAGATGAAAAACTTGGAATGAAGATATTGTGAAAGGCATAAAATATCCCTTTGAAAACAACAGACCATACATTTGGAATCAACTCATCAGAGCAAAATGCAGAATGCAAAACTCTGTAACCATTTACACTTTTAAGTAGCACAGACCCATCTTTTTGTTTTTTAGGAATTTCTATTTATTTTTTGGAATTTCCAACATTAACTAAAGAAAATGCAATTTATTGTGCAAATTCTGAATTGTGCGGTCTGTTTCACCAATATACTCCGTTTGCTCTAGAATTAGTTCACGTGTTCAACGGTTATGTGAAGGGCCCCCAAATTGTCACTCGATCCTTTCAAAGGTATTTGAGCCTAAAATAACTTAATGAAAGAGTCGTAAAATGCCAAGGGTGCGACATAGTTCTCCCGAACTTACCTCTTGTCCTAACATGCAGTAAGTCCAGTGCTAAGAATGGAGCACAATTATTCCACAGCTTATTTCTCAGCAACGGACAGACCTAGAGACACCAGGTCGCTTGAGGCAGGAAGCCTGGGTCTCCCTCCGATGCTCTCTGTCGGCGCCTGTTGGGGGCAGGCCTCCGGGGAGTTAGAACCAGTGTTCGGGTTGATTTCTGACATCCTACATAAAATCTGACCGCAGAATTGAACTCCTGGTCTTGGAGAAAGCTGTGACCAGTATGAAAACTTAGGAATTTAGGGATTTATATTTACTTTTGTGGAATTTCCGACATTAATTAAGGGAAATGAATCAACCCTAGGCCTAGTTCATATTTTCACAGTTCTGTGAAGGGCCCCCAAATTGTCACTTGATAACTTGAAAGGTATTTGGGCCTAAAATAACTAAACAAAAGGGTCGTAAAATGCCAATGGTGCTGCGTACTTCCCCAAAACTCGGCATGCCACGTCACCTTGTGGCCTACTTTGGGTATGTCAGGTTTGGGGCCTTCAGGTGCCACAGTTATCTAGCTGGTCCCAGAAACACTTGGCAGGTGTTTCATTGTGTTGTCTGGCTCTATACTAGCTACAGCCTCATGTTGTAAGTCCAAGGCTAAGAACAGAGCACAATTTTTCTACAGCTTCTTTCTCAGCAACGGGAAAAAAAAGGTCTAGAGACACCAGGTCGCTTGAGGCAGGAAGCCCGGGTCTCCCTCCGATGCCGTCCGTCTGTGCCGAAAGGGGGCCGGCCTCTGGCAGTGTTCGAACCCTCGTTCAGGGTGCTTCCCTAGAGCCTACATAAAATCCGACCCCAGAATCGAGCTGCTGGCCTTGGAGAATACTGTGACCCCTTCGAAAACTTTTGTTGTTTGGGATTTAGGGATTTTTATTTATTTTTTGGAATCCATGATGTTAACTTAGGAAATGAATTTTATTTTACAAATTATGAATTTGCACCCTGTTTCACCAGTGTACTCTGTGTACTCAAGGCCTAGTTCACGTCTGCCAGGTTTGGGGCCTTCTGGAGCCACGGTTCTGTGAAGGGCCCCCTAAATGTCATTTGATCCCTTCAAAGGTATTTGAGCCTAAGATAACTTGATTCAAGGATCATAAAATGCCAACGGTGCAACGTACCTCCACAAAACTCAGCAGCCCACGTCATCTCTTGGCCTAGATCATGGGTCACAGGGGTGGGGTCTCCAGAAGCCAAGGTATTTGGGCCTAAAATAACTAAACGAAAGGGTAGTAAAATGCCAATGGTACTGCGTACTTCCCCCAAACTCGGCATGCCACGTCACCTTGTGGCCTACTTTGGGTACTTTGGGGCCTTCGAGTGCCACAGTTATCTAGCTGGTCCCAGAAACACTTGGCAGGTGTTTCAATGTGTTGTGTTTCTGGCTCTAAACTAGCTACTGCCTCATGCTGTAAGTCCAGGGCTGAGAAGAGAACACAATTTTTACACAGCTTCTTTCTCAGCAACGGGGAAAAAAAGGCATAGAGACACCACGTTGCTTGAGGCAGGAAGCCCGGGGCTACCTCTTATGCCGTATGTCAGCGCCCGTAGGGGGCCGGCCTCTGTCAGGGTTCTAACCTGCTTTCGAGGGTTTTCCTGAAATGCTACATAAAATCCGATCCCAGAATTGAGCTCCTAGCCTCGGAGAACCCTGTGACCTCTCCAAAAACTTTTGTTGTTAAGGAATTAGGGATTTCTATTTATTTTTTGGAATTCCCAATGTTAACTAAAAGAAATATATTTTATTGTGCAAACTATGAATTGTGCAGCCTGTTTCACCAGTGTTCTCCCTGTACTCGAGGCCTAGTTCACGTGGAGTGGGTTTGGGGCCTTCTGGAGACACGGTTCTGTGAAGGGTGCCCAAAATGTCACTCGATCCCTTCAAAGGAATTTGGGCCTAAAATAACTTAACCAAAGGGTTGTAAATTGCCAACGGTGCAACATAGTTCCCTTGAACTCAGCAGGCCACATCACCGCATGGTCTACTTCACGTGTGTGGGGCTTGGTGCCTCCAGGAGCCACAGTTCTGTGAAAGACCCCTAAAATGTCACTTGATCTCTTCACGGTATTTGAACCTAAAATATCATAATGAAAGAGTCGTAAATTCCCAAGAGTGAGACGTAGCGCCACAAAACTCGGCACGCCGCAGCATCTTGTGGGCTACTTCAGGTATGCCAGGTTAGGGGCTTCCAGGTGCCACAGTTATCTAACTGGTCCCAGAAACACATGGCAGGCATTTCAACCTGTTGTGTGGCTCTATATAGCATGATGAAATGCTACATAAAATCTGATCCCAGAATCGAGATCCTGGCCTCTGGGAACCCTGTGACCTGTCTGAAAACTTTGTTGTTAAGGATTTAGAGATTTCTATTTATTTTTTGGAATTCCCGACGTGAACGAAAGGAAATGCATTTTATTGTGCAAATTATGAACTGTGCGGCCTGTTTCACCAGTGTTCTCCATGTACTTGAGATCTAGTTGACGTGTGGCGAGTTTGGGGCCTTCTGGAGCCATGGTTCTGTGAAGGGCCCCCAAAATGTCACTCGATCCTTTCAAAGGTATTTGGGCCTAAAATAACTTAATTAAAGGATCATAAAATGTCAACGGTGCAACATAGCTCCACCAAACTCAGCAGCCTGTGTCAACTCATTGTCTATTTTATGTAGGCTGGGTTTGGTGCCTCCAGGAGCCACAGTTCTGTGAAGGACCCCTAAAATGTCACTTCATCCCTTCACGGTATTTGAGCCTAAAATAACGTAATGAAAGGGTCATAAATTCCCAAGGGTGCAATGTAGCTCCACAAAACTCAGCATGCCACAGCATCTTGTGGGCTACTTCAGGTATGCCAGGTTAGGGGCTTCCAGGTGCCACAGTTATCTAACTAGTCCCAGAAACACATGGCGGGTGTTTCAATGTGTTGTGTGACTCTATACTAGCTACTGGATCATGCTGAAAGTCCAGGGCTGAGAACAGAGCACATTTTTTCCAATCCAATTCTTTCTCAGCAACGGACAAAAAGGCCTAGAGACACCAGGTCGCTTGAGGCAGGAAGACAGGGTCTCCCTCTGATGCCATCTGTCGATGGCCATCGGGGGCCAGCCTCTACCGGGGTTCGAACCCGCGTTCGGGCTGCTTCCTGACATCCTACAGAAAATCTGACCCCAGTATTGAACTTCTGGCCTAGGAGAACCCTGTGACCTATCTAAAAACTGTGTTGCTAGGAATTTAGGGATTTCTATTTATTTTTTGGAATTCCTGACACTAACCAAAGGAAATGCATTTTATTGTGCAAATTATGAATTGTGCACCCTGTTTCATCAGTGTACTCTGTGTATTTGAGACCTAGTCCAATTGTGCCAGATTTGGGGCCTTCTGGAGACACGGTTCTGTGAAGGGCCCCCAAAATGTCACTCGATCCCTTCAAAGGTATTTGGGCCTAAAATAACTTAACCAAAGAGTTGTAAAATGCCAACGGTGCGACAAAGTTCCCCCAACCTCAGCAGGCCGCGTCACCTTGTGGCCTATTTCACGTGTGTTGTTGGTGGCTCCAGATGCCACAGTTCTGTGAAGGACCCCTAAAATGTCACTCAGCCTAGTTAACTTAGGGCCCCTTCAAGGTATTTGAGCTTAAAATAACATAATGAAAGGGTCATAAAATTCCAAGGGCGAGACCTAGCTCCACCAAACTCGACAGCCCGCATCATCCAATGGCCTAGTCCATGTTTGCCAAGTTTGGAGCCTCCAGGAGCCATGGTTCTGTGAAGAATCCACAAAATGTCACTCGATCCCTTCATTTGGGCCTAAAATAATGTGAATTAAAGGGTCATAAAATGCCAACAGTGCAACGTAGCTCCACCAAACGTGGCATGCCATGTCATCTCATAGCCTCGTTCACATATGCCAGGTTTGGGGCCTCCAGGTGCCACAATAATCTAACTGGTCCCAGAACAACTTGTCAGGTGTTTCAATGTGCTGTGTGGCTCTGTACTAGCTACTGCTTCAAGTCCAGGGCTGAGAAAGGAGCACATTTTTTCCACAGCTTATTTCTCAGCAATGGAAAAGCCTAGAGACACTACATCTTATGTAAAATCAGGTTGCTTGCGGCAGGAAGCCTGGGTCTCCTGCTGATGCTGTCTGTTGGTGCCGGTTGGGGGCCAGCCTCCGGCGGGTCAAACTCGTGTCAAACTCGTGCTTCCCGGCGTCCTGCATAAAATCTGACCACAGAATTGAGTCCCTCGCCTCAAAGAACTTGCCTGAAAACTTTCAGTGGTGAGCTTCTGGTTTGACTCCAAAATACCCAAATTTTAGAGATTAATATTTTAAATGTACAAAGTTATCCCTAGGGTTTAGTCTTATTATAAATAATTCCCTTATATAACTGTGTAATAATTTATATATTTCTGTAAAGCAGCTTTGTGAAAATGACCATTGTTAAAATCGCTATACAAATAAAATTTAATTGAATTTAATATTTCTCTCTGGGAATGTCATAATTCTAAATAGTTTTTAAGATATCACTCCATAACACCAGCCAGAGTAAAGACTTTGAAAGCCACCAGAATTAATTAACTCCTAATTCCCTTACGAACATCTTGGTGCATCTTTGACTGTGCAGGATGAAGTATATTTGCACATATACTTGCAATATAATACAATTACTAAGGACTAAGTCCTGTCTCTGTGTAATATTAATAATTATTAATTATTAATATTGATCACATTTGATACACACTACCCATACTACTACATCGTGTGTAAAATCTGACCCCAGAATTGAGGTCCTCATCTCAGAGAACTTGACTGAAAATCTTTGATGGTGAGCTTCCAGTTTGAACCCACTACCTGATTTTTAGATGTTAAATAGTTTAATTGTATAAATTTATCCCTGATGAGCAAGCCAGAGGAGACTGTGGCAATGAAAGACTCCCAGAGAACTTGAGAAGAACTGACTCGAAAGGCAAGCCATCCTCATCTAGGTGACACCAGATAATGCAATTATAAATAAATCCCTTTTATAACAGTGCACTATATGGTCATAAAGTGCAAAAATGTATATATTTCTGTAAAGCTGCTTTGTGTCCATTGTTAAAAGCGCTATATACAAATAAAATTGAATAATTCTAATTAGGTTTAAGATATCACTCCATGCTGCAATGAGCCAATTTGCAGTTTTAATTGTAATTCTGGTGGCTTCCACAGTATTTAGTGTGCCTGGAATGAGTAGGTAAGGGGATTAGGTGTAAGTACCAAGTTTGTGAACTTTGCTTCCAATTATAGCTTCTTGCTCTTATTGGCTGGTCAATGATAAATGCTAATTTTAGGGAGCGCGTTAATTGGTGCAAACTCCCGCTCTGCTCTGCTTTGCTCCACTCTCCTAATTAGCTCCGTTTTCCCTGCAGGCTGAAGGTAGGCTCCAGGTTATTGCTTTTAGTTTCCAAAAATCTGATATTTACCACTAATCATTCCACAAAATGTATATCAATCCCTAATCCAATCCATCTAGATTTATGCAGTCGTTTTCATTTCTCTTTTCATTATGCGCGATTATTGGAACATAATTTTGAGGCCTTAACTTTGCTGTTACAGTATTTAATGGCGTCACCACCCGAACCGGATAGCACCACTGATCATTTCAATTCTGTAAGTAAAAAATAATTCATACACACAGTCTCTCTCTCACACACACACACGCACGCGCGCACTAAAGGAATCGCTGTTTTTTTATTTGTTTAGGTGTCTTTAGTCTCTCACGCACACGCGCGCGCACACACACGCGCACACACCCTAATTAAATGAATCGTTCTCTTTAATTTGTTTAGGTAACTTCAGACAGTGAAACAGGAACTGTTGCCTTTACAGAAGAGCCAGAGGAACCATTGCTTGTGAGATAAAATAGTATCTAATATATAATAACTGTAACACACACACACACTGATTAAAGGAATAATTGTTTTTGATTTGTTTAGGTGTCTGTAGACCGTGCCACACACACTGTTGTATTTAAACAAGAGCCAGAGGAACCATTGTCTGTGAGTAACCTTATATATATATATATATATATATATATATATATATATATATATATATATATATATATATATACTTATGCATTATATAAGTTCTGAAAAAACTGGACAGTTTCCAGAAAAATATCATTCTTTATATGAAGACAGTAATTCCACCAATGATTAATGTAGGGAATACTGTTTTTATTGTGGAAAGGCAATTCTAATTTTTTTTTTGAAAATCACACATACTAAGAAAATATTTTGAATGATTAAGGTTGATACAGACTCATCAGGCTCAGAGTTTGAGGGGCTCCCACGATACGCTCCACGCCCTGTAAGTAAAACTACAGTGGAACTGATCAATTCTTGCACATGTACATGCTAATACGTATATTCTGCATAGGGCCAACGCAGGAGACTCTTTTATTCAAGAGAGTTTGATTCCCTGTTGAGACACCACTTTCAAAGAGATTTGAAAGAAAAATTCATAACATACAGGCGAGTAAGTTGAGTTCCTTATGACTGCATCCTTGTGGTCGTAACAGAAATATTACTGTATGCTTGCAGTCCTAAACTTTAGTTATTGGCTTCTACACATTTCTTTTTGTTTCAGTTAATACACGTTCTGAAAAAAACCCCAGAGCTAGTGGAGGAGGCCAGACGTCTCCATCTGACAACAGAGAATATAAGAAGTCGGCTGAGGAAGCTGGCTTTCCGTTACGAAGAAGTTATTCGTAAGGATGCCTGGGTTTGAGGTTTGTTAAGTTTTCCAACATTTTGATGTTATAAATAAAGGTTTCTGTGTTTAGCATTTTGTACAGGTTTTGGGGGAAAATAATTAGTCCACACTGTTTTCACAGAATATGTATCGGGCCTCCACCTCCAGTTTGCAAAGAAAGCCAAAAAAAAGTGCACCGTGCCCTCTCTGTGGCGTCTCCTTCCGAAATGTCCGCCAACATCTTATAAAGCTCCATAAAGTACTCAACAAAATGGAGCTCAGGATCTTGCTGCAGTACACATCTGGCACGTAAGTTGTCTTCTTATAAAATCAGACCTGAATCCTCAACATTTTCAAATGGTATAGATTAACATAACTGCAAATAATAATAAATGTCTTTTTGTCTGTGATTTTAAGGTATAATGGCCTCAATGATTGCCCTATCTGCAAAAGGTCTAACTTTGTGCGTTTAGATAAACACATGAAACTATGCCACTCAGATATGACAGTAAGTATTGTCATTTATAACTTAAGTGCACTAATGCTCTGGGATGATGAGTTCATTGTTTTGAACAATGCACACTTTTTTTTTTTTTTTTAATTTTTATACCTTTTATTAATGTTGGTTGTGTGTCTGAATATCAGTGACTGATTTAATATCATTCTGGTACAAAATCTGAGGGGAGCTTGTTTCCAATTGTGAAAGGTCAGCTTTCATTATGGTTGTTTTATTCTTCGCTTCAGGAAGTGCAGCAGAAGGAACTTCTTACGAAAGCTAAAAAACAGACAAATCTTTTGGATCTGAAAACATTACGGGCCAAAAATCCATCCCCTCCCTTGGTTAGTACCCTCGATGTGGAGATGTTGGCCGAGTCAGATGATGAAACAAGCTCCCCTCAGCAATCGATTATGGCACAGAAGGACGTCATTACACACCAGGTTGCTCCCCACCAAGGACCAGAGGAAGGAGACACCAGAGAGAGGGAGGACACTGCTCCAACCACACAACCAAACTGCAAGGGCTGCAAGGTACAGAAAGCAGTTGTCAAACAACTGAAAGAAGAGATAAACACATTAAAAAATAAAAACCCATTCCCCCTGCGGAGAAAATATGAGAGAAGGAATACTGTACAGACAGAACTTCCAGTTTTTGGTAAGTTTGTCATGAACTCCCTCTGTCTCTCTTGTTCACCTTGTGATGTCAAGCTTATAATCGCGTGAATTTTCTTTCGGTGCAGAAAAAGTCCTTCAGACCTGGCTTAATCATATTGAAGGCGTCACGTATCGCCAGAACGAGAACGCACGCCAGAGAGTCACACGTGTGCGATCCTGGTTGGCTTACATGAGTGATGGAGGGGTGCCAACCATGGATTTTGCTTTCTTATCAGACCCCAGCAAGCTTATAAAGTAAGTATAGATTTCACAGGTCAACATTTTAGAATAATTAAGAATTAATGTGCCTTTCTCACTTTCCTTACAGCTGGGCGCACTCTTTGAGGAATTTTGCTGTAACAACACAAAGAATATACATAAGCGATGTGAGGTCTTTCCTGAAATTTCTCCTTGAAGCACGACTGGACACTGTGAGAGCCTCTAAAAAGAAATTGAAGGGGGCAATTTTCAGCCTAGACAGGCTTCGGAGGAAACTAACGAGCAGGCTTGTTGTACACAAACAAGCTGTTAAGGCCAAAAAATCAAGTAATTGCTTTTTGTGTTTCTTCACTTTTTTATATTTCATGGTATGTCACTTGTAATGTAGAATGCTTTTTCATGATGTTTTAATTACATTTCAGAAAACATTCTGGATGCAGTACACATACAGACCTTCCTGGAAAAGGCTAGACGAGCAATACCGAATGCTTTAGGTAAGGACACATTGGTTATGAAAACATTGCCTCTTTTAGGAGTCCCTGTACATTCATACCCTTTGTTTCATCTTCCAGTCACTCTGGAGCAAAATCCCCTGCCACAAAACCTTTACCACCTATTTGGCCTGTTGTCAGGGTTCATAATTTGCCTGACAGGGCACCGTAGGGGAGTCTTGTTGGGAATGGAGGCAGAAGAAGTCCACGCTGCACCTAAAGACAAAAATGGACGTCGAGTTATTATGGTAAGCTTTCACCTTTTACTGAATTGTCTGTTTTCCTACATATAACTTTTATGGGTCTAAAAAGGTAATATTAGTGTGAGATGAAAACATCGGTGTTCATTCCAAAGTATAAAAAAAGAAACAGTACTTAAAGTAAATTTAGGGAGTAACATTTTTCATTTGGAATTGCATTTCCAAAATATAAATAGTATCCCCTAAACTGAGGAATTGATGGAATTATTCCTTTTTAAATGGTCATCTTGCTTGCCAATGGCACACGTAGAGAATATCTTTTGGAAACTTTCCAGCTTTTTGGGAATGTTAATGTAGGTATTATTTATAATTTGTCCCTTGCTTTGTGTCATGTCTTTCTTTTCACAGGTGGCAAAACACAAAACATCCTCAAAATATGGCCATGCCCTTGTCCCTTTGGAAAAGGAGGAATATGTCTGGTTTGCCAGGTTTTTATATCATAGGCACAAATATCCCATGGGCGAGTCCAAATTGTTTTTTGCAAACACAAATGGGGGTCCATTCTCCCGCTTAGCAGGCACTTTCCAGGAGTGCTGGAAGGAGTTTGGGCTGCCAGGAAAACCAACATTTGGCCTCATACGAACAAGCATCAGCACCTATGTAAGACTTGTTTCATTTAAAAATTGGACGTTATATTATCATTTTAATTTTGAGTACTAATTTGTTACCTCTCTGTATTGTGCACATGATGCGTTTCAGGTTGGCCGTGAACTGGATTACAAGCAGAAGGAGCAGGTACGGCGACTCATGTGTCACAGCACAGCAGTTGCTGAGGTGTTTTATGAAGCCAACCAAAACCTGACAGATGCTTTCAAGTCCCGCCGGGCCACGGCAACAGCTGTCCAGAAGCAGACCAACAATCCTAGGGAAGGAAGGGAGGAAGATGAGGACATGCACAGAAGTAAGAAAAGATGCATCTCCAAGACACGCATGAGAAATTACAAAGGTGACAAGAAATATCCCGAAAGTGACATCAAGGACACCAGTACTGAAGACAGTGATGACACCACAGAAAAAACAGAGGAGGAGGATGAGGACAGAATAAGGAGGAAGGCTGCTGGCAAGACAGATGACAAACATGATAAATATCCCAAAAGAAACCTCAAAGACACCAGTACTGAAGACAGTGATGACACCACAGAAGAAACCGAGGAGGATGATGAAGATGACAGAATAAGCAGGAAAGTTTCTGGCAAGACAGATGACAAACGTGACAAGAAATATCCTAAAAGAGAGACCAAAAGCACCAGTGTTGACAGCAGTGATGACACCACAGAAGAAACGGAGGAGGAGGATGATGAGGACAGAATAAGCAGGAAAGTTTCTGGCAAGACAGATGACAAACGTGACGAGAAATATCCTAAAAGAGAGACCGAAGGCACCAGTGTTGACAGCAGTGATGACACCACAGAAGAAACAGAGGAGGAGGATGATGAGGACAGAATAAGCAGGAAAGTTTCTGGCAAGACACGCAAGACAGATGACAAACGTGACAAGAAATATCCTAAAAGAAAGACCGAAGGCACCAGTGATGACACCACAGAAGAAACAGAGGAGGAGGATGATGAGGACAGAATAAGCAGGAAAGTTTCTGGCAAGACAGATGACAAACGTGACAAGAAATATCCTAAAAGAGAGACCAAAAGCACCAGTGTTGACAGCAGTGATGACACCACAGAAGAAACAGAGGAGGAGGATGATGAGGACAGAATAAGCAGGAAAGTTTCTGGCAAGACACGCAAGACAGATGACAAACGTGACAAGAAATATCCTAAAAGAAAGACCGAAGGCACCAGTGATGACACCACAGAAGAAACAGAGGACAGGATAAGGAGGAAAGGTGCTGGCAAGACACGCAAGACAGATGAAAACAGCAACAAAGAAATAGTTGTGATACTGGACAGTAACGAAGAAGACCAGACACAAGACAAAGACAAGAAGGATGAACAAAACGACAAAGATACCTCAAGTATTCGAAAGGATGACGCAGGACGTAGTACAGATTCATTCCCGCGTTCATTAATTTTCCATTCCACTAATCCTCCGCCGAGTCACAGGAGAACCAGGAGCATATCCCAGCGAGCTCGAGGCAAAAGGCTGGGGACAGCCTGGAAGGGGTGCCAACCCATCACAGGGCGCAATCGCCGACCCACTCGCACACCCCTTCACACACTACAGAAGATTGGGAAATGTGGGAGAGGAAACCAGAGTCATAAAGACAATGACAAAGATGAACAACACACTGATGCAGACATGCCAGGTGAAGGAAAGGACAAAACCAGGAACAGAACAGACACAGCTGATGGAGACAAAGATGAACAGCAACATGCTGATGCAGACATGCCAAGTGAAGGAAATGAGACGGGGCACAGGAAAGACACAGCTGATGGAGACAAAGATGAACAGCAACATGCTGATGCAGACATGCCAAGAGAAGGAAATGAGACGTGTCTTTCCTGTGCCCCAGCTGATGGAGACAAAGATGAACAGCAACATGCTGATGCAGACATGCCAAGTGAAGGAAATGAGACGGGGCACAGGAAAGACACAGCTGATGGAGACAAAGATGAACAGCAGCACATTGATGCAGACATGCCTAGTGAAGGAAATACTGAGACGGGGCACAGGAAAGACACAGCTGATGGAGATGAAGACAAAGAACATGTCGATGCAGACATGCCTAGTGAAGGAAAGGACAAGATCAAATTTACAAACGAGACTGATGGACTTAATGAAATGGATATGGGATGCAGCACAGAGAAGAACGACAATCACATAAACATAGACTTGCCAAAAGATAAGAATGAGAGAGGAAGTAACAATCAGACTGAACAACACACACAAGAAGTCACCCAACCATCCATACCCCAAAAGCGTAAGAAAACCCTTTTGAAGAATTCAACCCTCCGCAAATGTGCCCGAAAAATTTCCAGTGATGAAGAGTCACCTGTCAAAGAAAAGTCATTGGTGTCACCTCGCAGACTCCGGAAGAGGGCAGGTGGATTAAGCCCAGTTGCTGTAGCCAGGATGCATAGAGCACTGAAAATACTTGCAAGAAAAAGGGGACAAAAAAATTAGGGCCTAAAATAAATTCATTCATGTTTCTCATAAACTCAACATTACTGATAATCAATAAGAAATTAAAGAAAAGCAGGGAAAGTTGTTCAGTTGGATTGTTATTGATGCTCAATGGTCTGTGATTTTTGTTTTATTTACAAATTAGGAATATATTTTTTTTTAACTAATTCAGGATAAAAGACTTGAAACTTTTGTTTTAAAGGAAGTGGAAAATGTTCATTTTCCTGTTTTAAAAAAAAAAAAAAAAAAAAGTTTAATTTGTAATTAAAAAAATATACATAATGGTTTTGTATTGGAGAAACAAAAGCAAAAATAAATTTTGTATTAATAAATGTGTTGAAAAGAGTATTGTTCTGGCATTTGCTACATTTTAATAATTCAATTTAAAAGTATTTAGCTGTAAGCACTGCAGAAATTGTGATCATAGAACCTGATAAGTGATGGGAGAGGATTATCTCTCTTGTTACTGTACCTCACTAACATACATAAATGATGGGAACATTTAGTTCTGTGTCTCATAGATTATGAAGTAATTGAGAGACCAACAGTAATATGCTGGTCCAAGTTGTTCATTTTGTGAACAGTGCATTAGATGTTATAAACTATTTTAGAATTATGATTTAAAGATATCACTCCATGCTGCACACCCAATGCTGCACATGATGTTTGTTAGGTAGTTTGCAGTTTTTAAAATGTCACTCGATCCCTTAAAGGTATTTGGGTCTAAATTAATGTAATGAAAGGGTCGTAAAATGCCATCTGTACTACGTAGCTCCACCAAATTCAGCAGCCCATGTCATCCCGTGGCCTACATCATGTTTGCTGGATTTGGGACCTCTAGGAGCCACGGTTTTGTGAAGGGCAACCAAAATGTCACTCAATCCCTTCAAAGGATCTTGGGCCTAAAATAACTTGATGAAAGGGTTGTAAAATGCCAACTGTGCAACATATGTCCACCAAACTTGGCATGCTACATCAGCTCATAGCCTACTTCACATATGCCGGGTTTGGGGCCTCCAGGAGCCACGGTTCTGTGAAGGGCCCCAAAATTTTTACTCAATCCCTTTAAGGTATTTGAGCCTAAAATAACTTAACCAAAGGGTTGTGAAATGCCAACGGTGTGACATAACTCAGCATACTGCATCATCTTGTGGCCTAGTTTATGTGTGCCAGGTTTGGGTCCTCCAGGTGCCACTTTGTTGTTGGTCCAAGAACAACTTGTCAGGTGTTTCACTCTGCTGTGTGGCTCTATGCTAGCTACTGCATCAAGTCCAGGGCTGAGAAAGGAGCACATTTTTTCCACATCTTATTTCTCAGCAATGGAAAGGCAACAGGTCACTTGCGGCAGGAAGCCCAGGTCTCCTGCTGATGCTGACTACCGGTGCCCATCGGAGCCAGCCTTCTGTGGGATCGAACTTGCGTTTGGGGTGCTTCCCGACATCGTGCTTAAAACTGGACTCCAGAATCGAGTTCTTCGCCTCAGAGAACTTGTCTGACATCTTTCGGTGGTGAGCTTCTGGTTTGACTCCACAATACCTGATTTTTAGAAATTAATATTTTAAATGTATAAATTTATCCCTAGGGTTTCTTCTTCTACAATTATAAATAATTCCCTTGTATAATTGTGTATTATATGGTCAGAAAAGTGCAAAAATGTATATATTTCTTTAAAGCAGCTTTGTGACAATGTCCATTGTTAAAAGCACTATACAAATAAAATTGAGTTGAATATTTCCCTCTTGGAATGTTTAATTCATAATTCTAGTTAGTTTTTAAGATATTGTTCCATGCTGCACAGCCAATGATAATTTGCATTTTTAATTGTAATTCTGGTGGCTTCCACAGTTTTTACTGTGCCTGGAATGAGTAGGTTAGGAGATTAGGAATAAGTATTACATTTTTTAACTTTGCTTCCAATTTATCACTCCTTGCTTTTATTGGATGGCCAATTGTATATGCTAATTTTAGGGAGCATGCTAGTTGGTGCAAACTCCAACTCAGTTATGCTCTCCTATAGCACCATTTTCCCTGCAGGCTGAAGGTAGGCTCTAATTTATTGTTTTAGATGCCAACAATCTGATATTTACCACTAATCATTTCAAGAAATATACATCAACCCCTAATCCTATAACAGGGGTGTCTGATCCACAAAGAGCCAGTGTGGCTGCAGCTTTTCTTTCCAAACAAGCAGGATCACACCTCATTCTACTCGTTTAATCAGTTGGTCTCAATTATCAAACAATTCATGTGTGATCCTGTTTGTATGGAACAAAAACCTACAACCACACTGGCACTTTGCGGCTAAGATTGGACACCACTGCTCAATACATACAAATGCACACACTTTTAAACATCCTGTGTAATCCTGTAAATACAAACTAATACAAACACAGTCATACAACAGTTACAAATGCAACAGATGCATGTTTTACTTGTTTAACTTGTTTTTGACTCATGTATTTTATTTTTAGTTTGATGTACACATACAGATGTTTACAAACAACTGTCCACCAGCACCAGGCCAATGCTCGTGCACTTTGGCGGTCCAGGGGAGGAGGCTGTGTGAGCTAGTCCGTGGCATCAATGATGCTCTGGATTCCCTTGACAAGATTCAAGCAGCCCTTAACAATGTTACCGAAGTCCTTACCCACATTGTGAGTCATTTTATGGAGTCCCTTGATGTAGGTCAAGTGTCCACCGATGATCATGGATCCACTGGCCACAGTCCGAGTCCTTTTATGGAGGCCCCTGATGATGGTCAAGTGTCCCCCGATGATGTTCATGGATCCCCTGGCCACAGTCTGAATCATTTTATGGAGGCTGGGACTGCTGAGGAGGATGGTAACCCAGTCCATGAAGGTGAGTGTGTTTCTGTTTGAAACATTCGAAACATCAGCTGATACTTTGTCCCCAACATTGCGTTTACATTTGTAATAGAACCATCTCTTTTCTATACCAACCAGTGTGATGTGAAGATTTACTGAGATTAATTTATTCTTTTAATTTTTTTTTTCCACAGAGGGAGCCATGGTACACAGCACACGTTCAGACTGAGACTCATAAACATGCACATACATGTGATCATCCACACAAATCATCCACATGTACACCACACAACACTCTCTATAGACAGACAGACACACACACATACACACAATATTGACTTTAAATAAAATCCCAGTAAAGAAATTTCGGTCTCAGTGTGTTTATTTAAAAGGTTTCAGCACCGAAAGAGGTTCCAAGAGTTTCCATCAAATCAAAAAAGGGATCATACAGCCTAGGATACATCCAGATGTTCATAGGTAGAGGGTGAGGTGGTTAAAATAAGTTATATAGGCCTCAAATGAAGACATTTAGAGAACAATCTGTAAGTCCTGCTGTAGAAAACATGGTGTAAGTCCAGGACTGAGAAGGGAGCACAATGTTTGCACAGCTTATTTCTCATCAATGGAAAGGCAACAGGTCACTTGCGGCAGGAAGCCCAGGTCTCCTGCTGATGCTGACTACCGGTGCCCATCGGAGCCAGCCTTCAGTGGGGTCGAACTTGCGTTTGGGGTGCTTCCCGACATCGTGCGTAAAACTGGACTCCAGAATCGAGTTCTTCGCCTCAGAGAACTTGTCTGACATCTTTCGGTGGTGAGCTTCTGGTTTGACTCCACAATATCTGATTTTTTAGAAATTAACATTTTAAATGTATAAATTTATTCCTAGGGTTTCTTCTTTTTCAATTATAAATAATTCCCTTGTATAATTGTGTATTATGTGGTCAGAAAAGTGCAAAAATGTATATATTTCTTTAAAGCAGCTTTGTGACAATGTCCATTGTTAAAAGCACTATACAAATAAAATTGAACTGAATTGAATATTTCCCTCTTGGAATGTTTAATTCATAATTCTAGTTAGTTTTTAAGATATTGTTCCATGCTGCACAGCCAATGATAATTTGCATTTTTAATTGTAATTCTGGTGGCTTCCACAGTTTTTACTGTGCCTGGAATGAGTAGGTTAGGAGATTAGGAATAAGTATTACATTTTTTAACTTTGCTTCCAATTTATCACTCCTTGCTTTTATTGGATTGGATGGCCAATTGTATATGCTAATTTTAGGGAGTGTGCTAGTTGGTGCAAACTCCAACTCAGCTCTGCTCTCCTATAGCACCATTTTCCCTGCAGGCTGAAGGTAGGCTCTAATTTATTGTTTTAGATGCCAACAATCTGATATTTACCACTAATCATTCCAAGAAATATACATCAACCCCTAATCCTATAACAGGGGTGTCTAATCCACAAAGAGCCAGTGTGGCTGCAGCTTTTCTTTCCAAACAAGCAGGATCACACCTCATTCTACTCGTTTAATCAGTTGGTCTCAATTATCAAACAGTTGATCATGTGTGATCCTGTTTGTATGGAACAAAAACCTACAACCACACCGGCACTACGTGGCTAAGATTGGACAGCACTGCTCAATACATACAAATGCGCACACTTTTAAACATCCTGTGTAATCCTGTAAATACAAAAATAATGCAGGCACAGTCATACAGCAGTTACAAATGCAACAGATGCATGTTTTACTTGATTATTTCTTTATTCCTTGTGTATTTTATTTTTAGTTTGATGTACACATACAGATGTTTACAAACAATCATCCACCAGCACCAGACCAAAGCTCGTACACTTTGGAGGTCCGGGGGAGAAGGATATATAATCTACTCAGTGGCATCAATGATGCTATGGAGACCCTCGACAACATTCAAGCTTCCATTAACAATGATATTAATGATGTTCATGAAGCCCTTGGCCAAACACTGAGTCATGTTATGGAGGCTGAGAGCCCTAAGGAGGATGCCAACCCAGTCCATGAAGGTGAGTGTGTTTCTGTTTGAAACATCTGAAACATATTGTCAGGTTACTGATACATGTCCCCAACTTTGAGTTTA